>NC_057800.1:43924929-44022773 GCF_018294505.1 Triticum aestivum
GGTCATCGGCGGCGGCGTGGGTCGGGGCAGCGGGGGGAATTAGCTAGGGGGGCGAGGGAGAGGGATGAAGGGGATCTGGCGAGAGGGAGGGAATTAGCTAGGGGGAATCTTACTAATGGCGCACCAGCGGTCGGTGCGCCATTAGTAATCTTTTTTTTACATAGCAATGGCGCACCAGGCAGAGGTGCGCCATTAGTAATCTTTTTTTATATATAGCAATGGCGCACCAGCCAGAGGTGTGCCATAAGTAATTTTTTTTGTTGCATGTAATAATTTTTTAGAAAATGAATATGAATATGAAACAATAAATTTTTTTATAAAAACAGTAATAATTGTTGTTTAACAACAATTGTATTCTACACTTTATTATTATTATTTTTTTAAAAATAAAGAGGGGAGAGGAGGCGCGGGTGGGATCGAGATCGAGATGGAGGGGGAATTGAGATCGAGATGGAGGGGGGTCGAGATCGAGTGTCCTCATGAATATTCAATATTTTATCATATTGAATATGAAAAAATATCATCAAATTTGAAAAAATATTCATGAATTCAAAAAGTGCCCATGAAATTGAAAAATATTCATGATATCAAAAAGTGCCCATGATATTTAAAAATATTCATGATATCAAAATATATACTAATGGCGCACTTCTACAGGGTGCGCCATTAGTAGTTTAAACTAGTAATGGCGCACTGTGAGGCAGTGCGCCATTAGTAGTTTTGCAAAAAAAAGAATAAAAAAAATTCAGTGCTGGCGCACTCGATGTCTAGTGCGCCATTACTAGTTAGAACTAGTAATGGCGCACCAGAGGTAGGATGCGCCATTAGTATGTATGTAAAAATGAAAAAAAATTATCACTAGTGGCGCACTAGTTTTGTGGTGCGCCATTAGTGTCTTCCACACTAATGGCGCATCACCAACTGGTGCGCCATTAGTATATAGTAGTGGTGCACTACTTCCCTGGTGCGCCATTAGTGTCAATCCTATCTATAGCCCTTTTCCTAGTAGTGAGATGTCCTTGATGGGAGAGTTGAAGTTCTTTCTCGGGTTCGAAGTCAAGCAAAGAAGAGAAGGAACCTTCATCAACCAAGCCAAATACACTCAAGACATGCTCAAGGGATTCAAGCTAAGTGATGTCAAGCCGGCTTCCACTCCAATGCCCGTCAAATGCCAACTTGACATAGATCCCAATGGTAAAGCGGTGGATCAAAAGGTATATCGTTCCATGATTGGCTCCTTGGTTTACCTTTGTGCATCTAGACCGGATATCATGTTGAGTGTGGGAATTTGTGCACGGTTTCAAGCCGCACCTAAGGAAAGCCACTTTGTGGCGGTCAAGCGAATCTTTCGATATTTGGCTCATACCCCAAACTTTGGCTTATGGTACCCAAGAGGAGCAAACTTTGATCTTGTAGGCTATTTCGATTCTGATTGGGCGGGAGACAAAGTGGATAGGAAGTCCACGTCCGGAGGGTGCAAATTTCTTGAGTGCTCTTTGGTGAGTTGGTATTCTAAGAAGCAAAGTTGTGTGTCTCTCTCGTCCACGGAAGCGGAGTATGTGGCCGACGGTAGTTGTTGTGCACAACTTCTTTGGATGAGTCAAACTTTAAAGGATTACAGTGTCCTTTATGACAAAGTGCCTCTTTGGTGTGACAATGAAAGTGCCATCAATATTTCTCTCAACCTGGTGGAACACTTCAAGACGAAGCATATTGAGATTCGATATCATTTCATCCGGGATCACATTAGGCGAGGGGAGATCGAGCTCAACTATGTCAACACCCATGATAGCCTTGCAGATATCTTCACGAAGCCCTTGTATGAAGCAAGATTTCACGAGTTAAGGCATGAGCTAAATATCATTGATTCGAGCAATGTGGCTTGAACCTTTGCACACCCCACCATACTCATCATGATGTCTTGTTTAGGTGTAGGCATGGACATAGGGGGATTGTTGTTCTCTCAATGAGCTCCCCTCCCCCCATTATGCATAAATTGATCAAGTCTTTCACATTAGCCATTTTTATGGTACTTGTCCTTCAAAGATGAGTTTTGGTCATGGACCCAAGGTTAAAATCTTTGCGGTGCCATACCTCTTGACTCAAACATAGGTGGCCTCGGCCACCGCCCTCTCTTGGAGAGGAGTGTGCTTCTTGTCTTCTCGTGGTATTTTTCTGCCTGTGTGTTTGCTCTCTCTTCTAGTCGTTTCTTCCTCCTTCTTGAGCTAAGCCCATTTGTGTATAGTCCTTGAGTTCATGGCTGAGCGGTACTACCGCTGGTGGTGCGCGGTACTGCCGCCCACTGATACGTCCATTTTGCATCATGCTTTTATATTGATATTTATTGCATTATGGGTTGTTATTACATTTTATGTCATAATACTTATGACTATTCTCTCTTATTTTACAAGGTTTACATAAGGAGGGAGAATGCCGGCAACTGAAATTCAGGGATGGAAAAGGAGGAAATATTAGAGACCTATTCTGCACAACTCCAAAAGTCCTGAAACTCCACGGAACATCTAGTTAAAAATAATGAAAAATCCCTACCAAAGATGAAGAATAGGGGCCCCGCACCCTGTCCACGAGGGTGGGAACCCCCCTTGGGCGCGCCCCCTACCTCGTGGGCCCCCTGGTGGCTCTCCGATGCCCATCTTCTACTAGATGAGGTCTTTCGTCAAGGAAAAAATAAGAAGCAACCTTTCGGGACGAAACTCTGCCGTCACGAGGCGGAACCTTGGCGGAACCAATCTAGGGCTCCGGCAGAGCTGTTCTGCCGAGGACACTTCCCTCCGAGAGGGGGAAATCATCGCCACCGTCATCACCAACGCTCCTCTCATAGGGAGGGGGCAATCTCCATCAACATCTTCACCAGCACCATCTCATCTCAAAACCCTACTTCATCTCTTGTATCCAATTCTTGTCTCCAAGTCCGGGATTGGTGCTACTGGGTTGCTAGTAGTGTTGATTACTCCTTGTAGTTGATGCTAGTTGGTTTACTTGGTGGAAGATCATATGTTCAGATCCTTTATGCATATTATTACCCCTCTGATTATGAACATGAATATGCTTTGTGAGTAGTTACGTTTGTTCCTGAGGACACGGGAGAAGTCTTGCCATTAGTAGTCATGTGGATTTGGTATTCGTTCGATATTTGATGAGATGTATGTTGTATAGCCTCTAGTGGTGTTATGTGAACGTCGACTACATAACACTTCACCGTTATTTGGGCCTAGAGGAAGGCATTGGGAAGTAATAAGTAGATGATGGGTTGCTAGAGTGACAGAAGCTTAAACCCTAGTTTATGCGTTGCTTCGTAAGGGGCTGATTTGGATCCACATGTTTCATGCTATGGTTAGGTTTACCTTAATACTTTTTTTGTAGTTGTGGATGCTTGCAATAGAGGTTAATCATAAGTGGGATGCTTGTTCAAATAAGAATAGCACCCAAGCACTGGTCCACCCACATATCAAATTATCAAAGTACCGAACGCGAATCATATGAATGTGATGAAAATTAGCTTGACGATATTCCCATGTGTCCTCGGGAGCGCTTTTCCTTATATAAGAGTTTGTCCAGGCTTGTCCTTTGCTACAAAAAGGATTGGGAAACCTTGCTGCACTTTATTTACTTTTGTTACTTGTTGCTCGTTACGAATTATCTTATCACAAAACTATCTGTTACCACTTATTTAGTACTTGCAGAGAATACCTTGCTGGAAACCTCTTATCATTTCCTTCTGCTCCTCGTTGGGTTCGACACTCTTACTTATGGAAAGGACTACAATAGATCTTCTATACTTGTGGGTCATCAAGACTCTTTTCTGGCGCCGTTGCCGGGGAGTGAAGCGCCTTTGGTAGGTGGAATTTGGTAAGGAAAAGTTTATATAGTGTGCTAAAATTTACTGTCACTTGTTACTATGGAAGGTAATCCTCTGAGGGGCTTGTTCGGGGTATCTTCACCCCAACCAGTAGAGCAAAGAGTTGTTCCTCAACCAACTGCTAGCTAATCCTTTTACAAGAGATGGAACAAAGCATCCTGATGAGCACCTAATATATGTGGATGAAGTTTGTGGATTATTTAAGCTTGCAGGTATACCCGATGATGTTGCTAAGAAGAAGGTCTTCCCTTTATCTTTGAAGGGAGATGCATTGACATGGTATAGGCTTTGTGATGATACGAGATCATGGAACTATAGAAGATTAAAACTGGAATTTCATCAAAAGTATTATCCTATGCATCTTGTTCATCGTGATCGCAATTATATATATAATTTTTGGCCTCGCGAAGGAGAAATCGTCGCTCAAGCTTGGGGGAGGCTTAAATCAATGTTATATTCATGCCCCAATCATGAGCTCCCAAGAGAAACAAAAATTCAAAACTTGTATGCTCGGCTTTCTGAAAACAATCACACCATGCTCGATACTTCTTGTGCTGGCTCTTTTATGATGAAGACCATTGAATTTAAATGGGATTTATTGGATAGAATTAAACGCAACTCTGAAGATTGGGATCTCGACGAAGGTAAGGAGTCAAGTATGACACCTAAGTTTGGTTGTGTTAAATCTTTTATGGATACCAATATTTTCCGTAAGTTTAGCACTAAATATGGACTTGACTCTGAGATAGTAGCTTCTTTGTCTGAATCTTTTGCTACTTATGTTGATCTCTCCCAAGGAGAAGTGGTTTAAATATCATCCTCCTATAGAAGTAAAAGTAGCTGCACCTATTAAAGTTGAAGAAAAGACTGTCACTTATAATGATCCTATTGTTCCTACTTCTTATGTTGAGAAACCACCTTTCCCTGTTAGAATAAAGGATCATGCTAAAGCTTCAACTGTGGTTCATAAAAGCAATATTAGAACTTACACACCTCCTGAGCAATTTAAATTTGCACCAAATATTGCTATTGTTAAAGATCTCTTGTCTGATAATATTGATGGGCATGTTATTTAATTTTGCGGTGAAACTTCTAGAATTGCCAAACCTTGTGCTAAAGATAAACATAGACCTGTGGTAGGCATGCCTGTAATTTTGTTAAAATAGGAGATCATTGTTATCATGGGTTATGTGATATGGGTGCTAGTGCTAGTGTTATACCTTATGACTTGTATAAAGAAATCAAGCATGAAATTGCACCTGCTGAGTTAGAAGATATTGATGTCAGAATTAAACTTGAGAATAGAGATACTATATCAGCAATGGGAATTGTTAGAGATGTTGAAGTCTTGTGTGGGAAAACTAAATATCCTTCCGATTTCTTGTCCTGAGTTCCCCACAATATAGCTTTTGTCCTGTTATATTTGGTAGACCCTTCTTGAATACTGTTAATGCTAAGATAGACTGCGAAAAGAATGTTGTTACTATTGGCTTGGATGATATGATTCATGAGTTTAATTTCTCTAAATTTAGTAAACAACATCGTGAAGAAGAATTACCTAGTAAGGATGAAATTATTGGTCTTGCTTCTATTGACGTACCTCCTAGTGATCCTTTAGAACATTATTTGCTAGACCATGAAAATGATACGTTTATGAATGAAAGAAGGGAAATAGATGAAGTATTCTTTAAACAGGAACCTATTCTGAAACACAATTTTCCTGTTGAAATCCTAGGGGATCCTCCTCCACCCAAGGGTGATCTCGTGTTTGAGCTTAAACCGTTGCCTGATAATATTAAATATGCTTATCTTGATGAAAAGAAGATATATCCTGTTATTATTAGTGCTAACCTTTCAGAGCATGAAGAAGAAAGATTATTGAAAACTCTGAAGAAGCACCGAGCTGCTATTGGATATACTCTTGATGATCTTAAGGGCATTAGTCCCACTCTATGTCAACATAAAATAAATTTGTAAGCAGATGTCAAACCAGTTCGTGATCCTCAATGACGTCTGAATCCTAAAATGAAAGAAGTGGTAAGAAAAGAAATACTAAAGCTTCTGGAGGCAGGTATAATTTATCCCGTTGCTGATAGTCAATGGGTAAGTCCTGTCCATTGTGTCCCTAAGAAAGGAGGTATTACTGTTGTTCCTAATGATAAAGATGAATTGATTCCACAAAGAATAATTACAGGTTATAGGATGGTAACTGATTTTCGCAAATTAAATAAGGCTACTAAGAAAGATCATTACCCCTTACCTTTTATTTATCAAATGCTAGAAAGATTATGCTAACATACACATTACTGCTTTCTAGATGGTTATTCTGGTTTCTCTCCAATACCTGTGTCGGCTAAAGATCAATCAAAGACTACTTTTACATGCCCTTTCAGTACTTTTGCTTATAGACGTATGCCTTTTGGTTTATGTAATGCACCTGCTACCTTTCAAAGATGCATGATGGCTATATTCTCTGACTTTTGTGAAAAGATTTGTCAGGTTTTCATGGACAACTTTTCCGTCTATGGATCCTCTTTTGATGATTGCTTGAGCAATCTTGATCGAGTTTTGCAGAGATGTGAAGAAACTAATCTTGTCTTGAATTGGGAAAAGTGCCACTTTATGGTTAATGAAGGTATTGTCTTGGGGCATAAAGTTTCTGAAAGAGGTATTGAAGTTGATAAAGCCAAGGTTGATGCTATTGAAAAGATGCCATGTCCCAAGGACATCAAAGGTATAAGAAGTTTCCTTGGTCGCGCCGGATTTTATAGGAGGTTCATTAAGGACTTCTCAAAAACTTCTCGGCCTCTGACTAATTTATTACAAAAAGATATACCATTTGTCTTTGATGATGATTGTGTAGAAGCATTTGAAATACTTAAGAAAGCATTGATCTCTGCACCTATTGTTCAGCCACCTGATTGGAATTTACCCTTTGAAATTATGTGTGATGCTAGTGATTATGTTGTAGGTGCTGTTCTAGGGCAAAGAGTTGATAAGAAATTAAATGTTATCCATTATGCTAGTAAAACTCTAGACAATGCTCAAAGAAATTATGCTACTACTGAAAAAGAATTCTTAGCAGTTGTATTTGCTTGTGATAAGTTCAGACCTTATATTGTTGATTCTAAAGTAACTATTCACACTGATCATGCTGCTATTAAATATCTTATGGAAAAGAAAGATGCTAAGGCTAGACTTATTAGATGGGTTCTCTTGCTAGAAGAATTTGATTTGCATATTGTTGATAGAAAGGGAGCTGAGAACCCCGTTGTAGACAACTTGTCTAGGTTAGAAAATGTTCTTGATGACCCACTACCTATTGATGATAGCTTTCCTAATGAACAATTAAATGTTATAAGTACTTCTCGTAGTACTCCTTGGTATGCTGATTATGCTAACTACATTGTTGCTAAATTTATACCACCTAGTTTCACATACCAACAAAAGAAAAAGGTTTTCTATGATTTGAGACATTACTTCTGGGATGACCCACATCTTTATAAACAAGGAGTAGATGGTGTTATTAGACGATGTGTACTTGAGCATGAACAGGAACAGGTCCTACGCAAGTGTCACTCCGAAGCTTATGGAGGACACCACGTTGTAGATAGAACTGCACATAAGGTATTGCAATCTGGTTTTTATTGGCCTACTCTCTTCAAGGATGCCCGTAAGTTTGTTTTATCTTGTGATGAATGTCAAAGAATTGGTAATATTAGTAGACGTCAAGAAATGCCTATGAATTATTCACTTGTTATTGAACCATTTGATGTTTGGGGCTTTGATTATATGGGACCTTTTCCTGCCTCTAATGGATACACACATTTTTTAGTTAATGTTGATTACGTTACTAAGTGGGTAGAAGCTATTCCAACTAGTAGTGCTGATCATAACACTTCGATTAAAATGCTTAAGGAAGTTATTTTTCCGAGGTTGGGGGTTCCTAGATATTTAATGACTGATGGTGGTTCACATTTTATTCATGGCGCTTTCCGTAAAATGCTTGCTAAGTATGACGTTAATCATAGAATTGCATCTCCTTATCACCCACAGTCTAGTGGCCAAGTAGAATTGAGTAATAGGGAGCTCAAATTAATTTTGCAAAAGACTGTCAATAGGTCTAGAAAGAATTGGTCCAAGAAACTTGATGATGCATTATGGGCTTATAGAACTGCATATAAACATCCTATGGGTATGTCTCCATATAAAATGGTTTACGGAAAAGCATGTCACTTACCTCTCGAACTAGAACATAAGGCATATTGGGCTATTAAAGAGCTCAACTATGATTTCAAACTTGCCGGTGAAAAGGGGTTATTTGATGTTAGCTCACTTGATGAATGGAGAACTCAAGCTTATGAAAATGCCAAGTTGTTTAAAGTACCGAATGCGAATCATATGAATGTGATGAAAACTAGCTTGACGATATTCCCATGTGTCCTCGGGAGTGTGATGACCCACAAGTATAGGGGATCTATCGTAGTCCTTTCGATAAGTAAGAGTGTCGAACCCAACGAGGAGCAAAAGGAAATGATAAGCGGTTTTCAGCAAGGTATTCTCTGCAAGTACTGAAATAAGTGGTAACAGATAGTTTTGTGACAAGGTAAATTATAACGAGCAACAAGTAACGAAAGTAAATAAAGTGCAGCAAGGTGACCCAATCCTTTTTATAGCAAAGGACAAGCCGGAATAAACTCTTATATAAGGAAAAGCGCTCCCGAGGACACATGGAAATATCGTCAAGCTAGTTTTCATCACGTTCAAATGATTCGCGTTCGGTACTTTGATAATTTGATATGTGGGTGGACCGGTGCTTGGGTGCTGTTCTTACTTGAACAAGCATCCCACTTATGATTAACCTCTATTGCAAGCATCCGTAACTACAACAAAAGTATTAAGGTAAACCTAACCATAGCATGAAACATATGGATCCAATTCAGCCCCTTACGAAGCAACGCATAAACTAGGGTTTAAGCTTCTGTCACTCTAGCAACCCATCATCTACTTATTACTTCCCAATGACTTCCTCTAGGCCCAAATAATGGTGAAGTTTTATGTAGTCGACGTTCACATAACACCACTAGAGGCTAGACAACATACATGTTATCAAAATATCGAACGAATACCAAATTCACATGACTACTAATAGCAAGACTTCTCCCTTGTCCTCAGGAACAAACGTAACTACTCACAAAGCATATTCATGTTCATAATCAGAGGGGTAATAATATGCATAAAGGATCTGAACATATGATCTTCCACCAAATAAACCAACTAGCATCAACTACAAGGAGTAATCAACACTACTAGCAACCTACTAGCACCAATCCCGGACTTGGAGACAAGAATTGGATACAAGAGATGAACTAGGGTTTGGAGATGATATGGTGCTGGTGAAGATGTTGATGGAGATTGCCCTCTCCCAATGAGAGGAGCGTTGTTGATGACGATGGCGATGATTTCCCCCTCCCGGAGGGAAGTGTCCCCGGCAGAACAGATCTGCCGAAGCCCTAGATTGGTTCCTCCAAGGTTCCGCCTCGTGGCGGCGGAGTTTCGTCCCGAAAGGTTGCTTCTTCTTTTTTTCTTGGCGAAAGACTTCATATAGGAGAAGATGGGCGTCGGAGAGCCACCAGGGGGCCCACGAGGTAGGGGGCGCGCCCTAGGAGGGGGGCGCTCCCCCCACCCTCGTGAGCAGGGTGTGGGCCCCCTGGCCTTCATCTTTGGCGAGCATTTTTATTTATTTATTTTAAGATATTCCGTGGAGTTTCAGGACTTTTGGAGTTGCGCAGAATAGGTCTCTAATATTTGCTCCTTTTCCAGCCCAAAATTCCAGCTGCCGGCATTCTCGCTTTTATTACTTTCACATCACAAGATCGTATAAAGCTTATTTCTTCCACACCAATCAATCATACATGTTTAGAGCAATTTTTATTGCTTTGCACCGATGACAACTTACTTGAAGGATCTTACTCAATCCATAGGTAGATATGGTGGACTCTCATGACAAAACTGGTTTAAGGGTATTTGGAAGCACAAGTAGTATCTCTACTTGGTGCTGAGAATTTGGCTAGCATGAGGGGGAAAGGCAAGCTCAACATGTTAGAGGATCCATGACAACATACTTTATCTCAGATATAAGAAAACATAACTTATTATATTGTCTTCCTTGTCCAACATCAACTCTTTAGCATGTCATATGTTAATGAGTGCTCCCAATCATAAAAGATGTCAATGATAATATATCTGTATGTGAAACCTCTCTTTCCTTATTACTTCCTTTTAATTGCAACGATGACCAAAGTTATGTCTGCCAACTCCCAATAATTTTTAATCATCATACTCTTTCTATGTGAAGTCATTACTCTCAATAAGATCAATATGAGCTCTTTGTTTCTTTTTGTTCTTTTTCTTCTTTTCTTTTATTCACCCAAGATCATGGAGAAATAATCAAGCCCTTGACTCAACACTAATCTTTATTATATATATATAACTCATTGACTTGATTACATAGAAAGATCACAAAGCAAAACTCAAAACTAGATCATGCCATCAACTTTATTCTACTAGATCAAGATACTACTAATAGGATCGAACTAAGAAAAACGGTAAAGATAAGAGTTGTGATGGTGATACGATACCGGGGCATCTCCCCCAAGCTTGGCAGTTGCCAAGGGGAGTGCCCATACCCATGTGATTATATCTTCTTCTTTGTTGGTGAAGAAGGTAGAGGTGTTGTCGATGATGCGGGCTTAGACTTCTCCCTTAAATTACGCTTGAGGACGACAATTTGATCCCTCAGATCATCAATCTCCCACTCCAGGGTTAATTTCTTTTTGCATAGGTCTTGCTTATTTTCCTGCAAGAGACGAAAAGGGATAAACTCAAACTTGGGTTTCTTTACCCTATCAGGAAGACTTTACTTTTTGAACTCCACGTGCATGTCCCCAGGTTGAGGTAATGGGACTTCATCTTCATCTGAGCTAGTCTCCTCCTTCCCCTTGGGTTCATAGTCCTCTTCTTCCTCCGTGGTCCAACCATCATGTTCCACGTCTCCATAGACCTTGGGATTTTCTAAGTAATCATCCACATAGCTTTCTCCTTCCGAATCCTGGGAAGACATGTTGATCTAATCTGCAACAGGACAGCTCAAAACAAGAACAGAGGATATTTGCATGATACGTGAGTCAAAAACTTCGGGAGAATATATAGTGAATTTTTACCGACCAAAATACGTATCGTGCAAGAAATCGGAGTTCGGAGGGCACATGAGGTGCTCACGAGATAGGGGCGCGCCAAGGGGAGGGGGCGCCCACCACCCTCATGGGGCCCTCGTGTCCTTCCCGGACTGCCACTTATTTTTTTATTTTTCTAAATATTCCAAAATGGAGAAATATTGCCTTAAAAATTGTTTGGGAGTCGGTTTACTTACTGTACCACATACCTATTCCTTTTCGGAGTCCGAAACGTTCTGGAAAGTGTCTCTTATGTATTCCTCCGGTGTCGTGGAATTGTCATGGCAGATGTCCTAGGGTGAGGACTTAGTTGTGAGGCCAACACATCTATGTGGTAGCTTGAGAGGGGTCGAGCGGAATCGAGAGACGCAACACAAAACAGAGATTTAGACAGCTTCGGGCCCCGGGAAACATCATCCGGTAATAACCCCACATGCTGTTTGAGGCTAGGTCTCATTATCATCACGAGGGAGTCGCTATAAACCGGCTCTCCTCTTTGTGTCTAGCCCTAAGATTGTTTCTTCTTCCTTGTATTTTCTCCCTCTATGGGGAGCCCGCCCCTCCTTATATATGTTGAAGGGGTGGGTTACATGACTAGTCCTAGTTGGATTAGGATTACTCTATTACAAGTGGAATCCTAGTCTTGCTTCCTTTGTAGGAGAATAGTCCTTACGCTTTCCTCATAAACCGGCCCACCATTAAACGTGAACCGGCCTTCTGGGCCTTGGGCCTTGTCATCCGTCTGTCCCGCACGCTGGATCACAAGTGAGTTATAATGACCAGGTGGGTTGCTTGTAAACTACCAGGTCAGGGTGGGTCGCCAGTGAAGCGCCAAGTGTCAGCCGGATGACAAGAAAACCGCCAAGTCCAGCCGGGTTATACTTCCGGCCGGTTTACGCCGCGGGGTATATCCCCGACATCCGGGGTTACAGTTTCAATAATATTGGTTTCAACATTTATGGGATTACCTGAGATATAATGTTTAATTCTTTGACCGTTTACCACCTTCGGATTTGTGCCTTCTAAGTTGTTGATTTTTATGGCACCGGAACGATAGACTTCCTCGATAACTAGGGGCCTTCCCATTTAGAGAGAATTTTTCCTGCAAAAAATCTTAAACAAGAGTTGTATATCAATACATAATCACCTACGTTAAACTCACGCTTTTGTATCCTTTTGTCATGCCATCTTTTAACTTTTTCTTTAAATAACTTGGCATTTTCATAAGCTTGGGTTCTCTATTCATCAAGTGAGCTAATATTAAATAACCTCTTTTCACCGGCAAGTTTGAAATCATAGTTGAGCTCTTTAATGGCCCAATAAGCCTTGTGTTCTAGTTCGAGAGGTAAGTGACATGATTTTCCATAAACCATTTTATACGGAGACAGACCCATAGGATTTTTTTATGCAGTTCTATATGCCCATAATGCATCATCAAGTTTCTTAGACCAATTATTTCTAGACCTATTGACAGTCTTTTGCAAAATTAATTTGAGCTCTCTGTTGCTCAATTCTACTTGACCACTAGAATGTGGGTGATAAGGTGATGCAATTCTATGATTGACGTCATATTTAGCAAGCATTTTACGGTAAGCACCATGAATAAAGTGTGAACCACCATCAATCATTAAACAACTAGGGACTCCAAACCTCGGAAAAATGACTTCCTTAAGCATTTTAATAGAAGTGTTATGATCGGCACTACTAGTTGGAATAGCTTCTACCCACTTAGTAACATAATCAGCAGCAACTAAAATATGTGTATATCCATTAGAGGCAGGAGAAGGTCCCATATAATCAAAGCCCCAAACATCGAATGGTTCAATAACAAGTGAATAATTCATAGGCATTTCTTGACGTCTACTAATATTACCGATTCTTTGGCATTCATCACAAGACAAAACAAACTTACGGGCATCCTTGAAGAGAGTAGGCCAATAAAAACTAGATTGCAATACCTTGTGTGCAGTTCTATCTCCCGCATGGTGTCCTCCATAAGCTTCGGAATGACACTTGCGTAGGATCTGTTCCTGTTCATGCTCAGGTACACAACGTCTAATAACATCATCTACTCCTTCTTTATAAATATGTGGGTCATCCCAAAAGTAATGCCTCAAATCATAGAAGAACTTTTTCTTTTGTTGGTATGTGAAGCTAGGTGATATAAATTTAGCAACTATGTAATTAGCATAATCAACATACCATGGAGTACTACGAGAAGTGCTTATGACATTTAATTGTTCGTCGGGAAAGCTATCATTAATGGGTAGTGGGTCATCAAGAACATTCTCTAACCTAGATAAGTTGTCCGCAACGGGGTTCTCAGCTCCTTTTCTATCAACAATATGCAAGTCGAATTCTTGTAGCAAGAGAACCCATCTAATAAGTCTAGGTTTAGCATCTTTCTTTTCCATAAGATATTTAATAGCAGTATGATCAGTGTGAATAGTTACTTTAGAATCAACAATATAGGGTCTGAACTTATCACAAGCAAATACAACTGCTAAAAGTTCCTTTTCGGTAGTAGCATAATTTCTTTGAGCATTGTCTAGAGTCTTACTAGCATAATGGATAACATTTAATTTCTTATAAACTCTTTGCCCTAGAACAGCACCTACAGCATAATCACTAGCATCACACATAATTTCAAAGGGTAAATTCCAATCAGGTGGCTGAACAAAAGGTGCAGAGACTAATGCTTTCTTAAGTATTTCAAATGCTTCTACACAATCATCATCAAAGACAAATGGTACATCTTTTTGTAATAAATTAGTCAGAGGCCGAGAAATTTTCGAGAAGTCCTTAATGAACCTCCTATAAAATCCGGCGTGACCAAGGAAACTTCTTATACCTTTGATGTCCTTGGGACATGGCATCTTTTCAATAGCATCAACCTTGGCTTTGTCAACTTCAATACCTCTTTCAGAAACTTTATGCCCCAAGACAATACCCTCATTTACCATAAAGTGGCACTTTTCCCAATTCAAGACAAGATTAGTTTCTTAACATCTCTGCAAAACTCGATCAAGATTGCTCAAGCAATCATCAAGTGAATGACTTAAGGTTTATCAATCCGTAGGAGGCGTAGGATGAAGATGGTCTCTCTCAAGCAACCCTGCAACCAAATAACAAAGAGTCTCTTGTGTCCCCAACACACCCAATACAATGGTAAATTGTATGGGTGCACTAGTTCGGCGAAGAGATGATGATACAAGTGCAATATGGATGGTAGATATAGGTTTTTGTAATATGAAAATATAAAAACTGCAAGGTAGCAAGCAATAAAAGTGAGCGTAAACGGTATTGCAATGATAGGAGACAAGGCCTAGGGTTCATACTTTCACTAGTGCAAGTTCTCTCAACAATAATAACATAATTGGATCACATAACTATCCCTCAACATGCAACAAAGAGTCACTCCAAAGTTACTAATAGAGGAAAACAAACGAAGAGATTATGGTAGGGTACGAAACCACCTCAAAGTTATTCTTTCCAATCAATCCGTTGGGCTATTCCTATAAGTTTCACAAACAGCCCTAGAGTTCGTACTAGAATAACACCTTAATACACAAATCAACCAAAACCCTAATGTCACCTAGATACTCCAATGTCACCTCAAGTATCCGTGAGTATGATTATACGATATGCATCACACAATCTCAGATTCATCTATTCAACCTACACAAAGAACCTCAAAGAGTGCCCCAAAGTTTCTACCGCAGAGTCAAGACGAAAACGTGTGCCAACCCCTATGCATAGGTTCATGTTGGGCGGAACCCGCAAATTGATCACCAAAACATACTTCAAGTGGATCACGTGATAACCCATTGTCACCACAGATACGCACGGCAAGACATACATCAAGTGTTCTCAAATCATTAAAGACTCAATCCAATAAGATTACTTCAAAGGGAAAACTCAATCCATTACAAGAGAGTAGAGGGGGAGAAGCAACATAAGATCCAACTATAATAGCAAAGCTCGCGATACATCAAGATCGTGCCAAATCAAGAACACGAGAGAGAGAGAGAGAGAGAGAGAGAGAGAGAGATCAAACACATAGCTACTGGTACATACCCTCAGCCCCGAGGGTGAACTACTCCCTCCTCATCATGGAGAGCGCCGGGATGATGAAGATGGCCACTGGTGAGGGTTCCCCCCTCCGGCAGGGTGTCAGAACAGGGTCCCGATTGGTTTTTGGTGGCTACAGAGGCTTGCGGCGGCGGAACTCCCGATCTATTCTGTTCTCCGAAAGTATTAGGGTACGTGGGTATATATGGGAGAAAGAAGTATGTCGGTGGACCTCCGGGCTGTCCACGAGGTAGAGGGGCACGCCCTAGGCTGGTGGGCGCTCCCCCACCCTCGTGGGCAGCCCGGGACTCCCCTGGCGTGCACTCCAAGCTTTTCCGGTAGCTTTCCTTCCAAAAATAACTTCTCTAGTTGATTTCATTTCGTTTCGACTCCGTTTGATATTCCTTTTCTTCGAAACACTGAAATAGGCAAAAAAACAACAATTCTGGGCTGGGCCTCCGGTTAATAGGTTAGTCCCAAAAATAATATAAAAGTGGATAATAAAGCCCAATATTGCCCAAAACAGTACATAATATAGCATGGAGCAATCAAAAATTATAGATACGTTGGAGACGTATCACTCCCTCGGAGCGATACTACCGCTCGGGCGGTACTGCCGCTTACTGATCGCGGTACTACCGCTGGATGCCCACTTCCATCCTACTCGTACCAAATTTTGATCCATGTTTCTTTGGTTGTTGGCTTATGCTCTTTCATTCGTGTTTTTCTTCTGTCTGTGTGTTTGGTTCCAGTGATGGCCCCTCTGAGCAGCATGTCCGGCGTGTCAACCCCGGGCGTTCTACTTCAAAGCGCTATCGCACCTCTGAGACTGCGGCTGCCTCCTCAAGTGTGCCTCCTCCTTCTCAGCACAAGAAGACTATTCCCCACAAGCCAAAACCTAGGGGCAAGACTGTGACAGATACGAATGCCAAGGAATTTTGGGAAAGGCGTCGGCGCAACCCCTATGCGGAAGATCAAGAACCCACTTTGGTCAACCGCCCGTTTGGAACCGTTTTCAGTTTGCCATCTACTTTGATGTTATGAAATCAAAGAAGAATCTCTATGTTGATGTTCGCACCATCGACATTGACTTTATGGAAAAGGATCCTGCCTACTTTGGCGAAGCCCTACAGATGTGTCCTCAGTTGAACATCCTCAGGATCATGTAGTTCAACAAGGACTTTGATGCAGATTTGGTGGCTCAGTTTTATGCCATGGTCCATCTTGGAATAGATGAGGAAAGGACTCTGACTTGAATGACAAATGGCATGCTGCTTTTGTTTGGGAATGTAGTAATTTCAAAAAAATTCCCACGCACACGCAAGATCATGGTGATGCATAGCAACAAGAGGGGAAAGTGTTGTCTATGTACCCTCGTAGACCGTAAGCGGAAGCGTTATGACAAAGCGGTTGATGTAGTCATACGTCTTCACGATCGACCGATCCTAGCACCAAAGGTACAACACCTCCGCGATCTGCACACGTTCGGCTCGGTGACGTCCCACGAACTCGCGATCCAGTAGAGTGTCGGGGAAGAGCTTCATCGGCACGACGGCGTGATGACGGTGATGATGAAGCTACCGGCGCAGGGCTTCGCCTAAGCACTACGACGATATGACCGAGGTGGATTATGGTGGAGGGGGGCTCCGCACACGGCTAAGAGATCAATGATCACCTTGTGTGTCTATGGGGTGCCCCCCTCCCCCGTATATAAAGGAGTGGAGGAGGGGGAGGAGGCCGGCCACCTAGGCGCGCCCCAAGGGGAGTCCTACTCCCACCAGGAGTAGGATTCCCCCCTTCCCTAGTTGGATTAGTAGAGAAGGAAGGAGGAGGAAGGAGGAAGGAAAGGGTGCCCGGCCCCCCTCCCAATTCGGATTGGTCTTGGGGGGTGCGCCCCCTCCTTTGCTCCCTTCTCCTCTCTCCCACTATGGCCCAATAAGGCCCATATATCTCCCGGGGGGTTCCGGTAACCTCCCGGTACTCCAGTATATGCCCGATCTCACCCGGAACCATTCCGATGTCCAAATATAGTCGTCCAATATATCGATCTTTATGTCTTGACCATTTCGAGACTCCTCGTCATGTCCGTGATCATATCTGGGACTCCGAACTACCTTCGGTACATCAAAACACATAAACTCATAATACCGATCGTCACCTAACGTTAAGCATGCGAACCCTATAGGTTCAAGAACTATGCAGACATGACCGAGACTCATCTTCGGTCAATAACCAATAGCGGAACCTGGATGCTCATATTGGTTCCTACATATTATACGAAGATCTTTATCGGTCAAACCGCATAACAACATACGTTGTTCCCTTTGTCATCGGTATGTTACTTGCCCGAGATTCGATCGTCGGTATCTCAATACCTAGTTCAATCTCATTACCGGCAAGTCTCTTTACTCGTTCCGTAATGCATCATCCTGCAACTAACTCATTAGTCACATTGCTTGCAAGGCTTATAGTGATGTGCATTACCGAGAGGGCCCAGAGATACCTCTCCGACAATCGGAGTGACAAATCCTAATCTCGGTCTATGCCAACTCAAAAAGTACCATCGGAGACACCTGTAGAGCACCTTTATGATCACCCAGTTACGTTGTGACGTTTGGTAGCACACAAAGTGTTCCTCCGGTATTCGGGAGTTGCATAACCTCATAGTCATAGGAACATGTATAAGTCATGAAGAAAGCAGTAGCAACATACTGAACGATCAAGTGCTAAGCTAATGGAATGGGTCAAGTCAATCACATCATTCTCTAATGATGTGATCCCGTTAATCAAATGTCAACTCATGTCTATGGCTAGGAAACATAACCATCTTCGATTCAACGAGCTAGTCAAGTAGAGGCAAACTAGTGACACTCTGTTTGTCTATGTATTCACACATGTACTAAGTTTCAGTTAATACAATTCTAGCATGAATAATAAACATTTATCATGATATATGGAAATATAAATAACAACTTTATTATTGCCTCTAGGGCATATTTCCTTCAGTCTCCCACTTGCACTAGAGTCAATAATCAATAATCTAGATTACACAGTAATGATTCTAACACCCATGGAGTCTTGGTGCTGATCATGTTTTGCTCGTGAGAGAGGCTTAGTCAATGGGTCTGCAACATTCAGATCCGTATGTATCTTGCAAATCTTTATGTCTCCCTCCTTGACTTGATCGCAGATGGAATTGAAGCGTCTCTTGACGTGCTTGGTTCTCTTGTGAAATCTGGATTCCTTTGCCAGGGCAATTGCACCAGTATTGTCACAAAAGTTTTTCATTGGACCCGATGCAGTAGGTATGACACCTAGATCGGATATGAACTCCTTCATCCAAACTCCTTCATTTGCTGCTTCTGAAGCAGCTATGTACTCCGCTTCACACATAGATCCCACCATGACGCTTTGCTCAGAACTGCACCAATTGACACCTCCACCGTTCAATATAAACACTTATCCAGTTTGTGACTTAGAGTCATCTGGATCAGTGTCAAAGCTTCCATCGATGTAACCATTTACGATGAGCTCTTTGTCACCTCCATAAACGAGAAACATATCCCTAGTCCTTTTCAGGTATTTCAGGATGTTCTTAACCGCTGTCCAGTGATCCACTCCTGGATTACTTTGGTATCTCCCTGCTAAACTAATAGCAAGGCACACATCAGGTCTGGTACACAGCATTGCATACATGATAGAGCCTATGGCTGAAGCATAGGGAACACCTTTCATTTTCTCTCTATCTTCTGCAGTGGTCAAGCATTGAGTCTGACTCAACTTCACACCTTGTAGCACAGGCAAGAACCCTTTCTTTGCTTGATCCATTTTGAACTTCTTCAAAACTTTATCAAGGTATGTGCTTTGTGAAAGTCCAATTAAGCGTCGTGATCTATCTCTACAGATCTTGATGCCCAATATATAAGCAGCTTCACCTAGGTCTTTCATTGAAAAACTCTTATTCAAGTATCCTTTATGCTATCTAGAAATTCTATATCATTTCCAATCAACAATATGTCATCCACATATAATATTATAAATGCTATAGAGATCCCACTCACTTTCTTGTAAATACAGGCTTCTCCAAAAGTCTGCATAAAACCATATGCTTTGATCACACTATCAAAACATTTATTCCAACTCCGAGATGCTTGCACCAGTCCATAAATGGATCGCTGGAGCTTGCACACTTTGTTAGTATTCTTAGGATCGATAAAACCTTCAGGTTGCATCAAATACAAATCTTCTTCCAGAAATCCATTCAGGAATGCAGTCTTTACACCCATTTGCCAAATTTCATAATCATAAAATGCGGCAATTGCTAACATGATTCGGACGGACTTAAGCATCGCTATGGGTAATAAGGTCTCATCGTACTCAAATCCTTGAACTTGTCGAAAACCTTTCGCACCAAGTCGAGCTTTGTAGACAGTAACATTACCGTCAGCGTCTGTCTTCTTCTTGAAGATCCATTCATTCTTGATGGCTTGCCGATCATCGAGCAAGTCAACCAAAGTCCACACTTTGTTCTCATACATGGATCCCATCTCAGATTTCATGGCCTCAAGCCATTTTGTGGAATCTGGGCTCATCATCGCTTCCTCATAGTTCGTAGGTTCGTCATGGTCAAGTAACATGACCTCTAGAACAGGATTACCGTACCACTCTGGTGCGGATCTTACTCTGGTTGACCTACGAGGTTCGGTAGTAACTTGATCTGAAGCTACATGATCATCATCATTAGCTTCCTCACTAATTGGTGTAGGAGTCACAAGAACAGATTTCTATGACGAACTACTTTCCAATAAGGGAGCAGGTACAGTTAGCTCATCAAGTTCTACTTTACTCCCACTCACTTCTTTCGAGAGAAACTCCTTCTCTAGAAAGGATCCACTCTTAGCAACAAATGTCTTGCCTTTGGATTTGTGATAGAAGGTGCACCCAATAGTCTCCTTTGGGTATCCTATGAAGACACATTTCTCCGATTTGTGTTTGAGCTTATCAGGTTGAAGCTTTTTCACATAAGCATCGCAACCCCAAACTTTAAGAAACGAGAACTTTGGTTTCTTGCCAAACCACAGTTCATAAGGTGTCGTCTCAACGGATATAGATGGTGCCCTATTTAAAGTGAATGCAGCCGTCTCTAAAGCATAACCCCAAAACGATAGCGGTAAATCAGTAAGAGACATCATAGATCACACCATATCTAGTAAAGTATGATTACGACATTCGGACACACCATTATGCTGTGGTGTCCCGGGTGGCGTGAGTTGCGAAACTATTCTGCATTGTTTCAAATGAAGACCAAACTCGTAACTCAAATATTCTCCTCCATGATCAGATCGTAGAAACTTTATTTTCTTGTTACGATGATTTTCCACTTCACTCTGAAATTCTTTGAACTTTTCAAATGTTTCAGACTTATGTTTCATCAAGTAGATATACCCATATCTGGTCAAATCATCTGTGAAGATCAGAAAATAACGATACCCGCCACGAGCATCAACACTCATCGGACCGCATACATCAGTATGTATTATTTCCAATAAGTCTGTTGCTCGCTCCATTGTTCTGGAGAACAGAGTCTTAGTCATCTTGCCCATGAGGCATGGTTCACAAGAACCAAGTGATTCATAATCAAGTGATTCCAAAAGTCCATCAGAATGGAGTTTCTTCATGCGCTTTACACCAATATGACCTAAATGGCAGTGCCACATATAAGTTGCACTATCATTATCAACTCTGCATCTTTTGGCTTCAATATTATGAATATGTGTATCACTACTATCGAGATTCAATATAAATAGACCATTCTTCAAGGGTGCATGACCATAAAAGATATTACTCATATAAATAGAACAACCATCATTCTCTGATTTAAATGAATAACCGTCTCGCATCAAACAAGATCCAGATATAATGTTCATGCTCAACGCTGGCACCAAATAAGAATTATTCAGGTCTAAAACTAATCCCGAAGCTAGATGTAGAGGTAGCATGCCGACCGCGATCACATTGACTTTGGAACCATTTCCCACGCGCATCGTCACCTCGTCCTTAGCCAATCTTCGCTTAATCCATAGTCCCTCTTTCGAGTTGCAAATATTAGCAAAAGGACCAGTATCAAATACCGAGGCACTACTGCGAGCATTAGTAAGGTACACATCAATAACATGTATATCACATATACCTTTGTTCACCTTGCGATCCTTCTTATCCGCCAAATACTTGGGGCAGTTCCTCTTCCAGTGACCAGTCCCTTTGCAATAGAAGCACTTAGTCTTAGGCTTAGGTCCAGACTTGGGCTTCTTCACTTGAGCAGCAACTTGCTTGTCGTTCTTCTTGAAGTTCCCCTTCTTCCCTTTACCCTTTTTCTTGAAACTGGTGGTCTTGTTGACCATCAACACTTGATGCTCCTTCTTGATTTCTACCTCCGCAGCTTTTAGCATTGTGAAGAGCTCGGGAGTTGTCTTATCTATCCCTTGCATGTTATAGTTCATCACGAAGCTCTTGTAGCTTGGTGGCAGTGATTGAAGAATTCTGTCAATGACACTATCATCAGCAAGATTAACTCCCAGTTGAATCAAGTGATTATTATACCCAGACATTTTGAGTATATGCTCACTAACAAAACTCTCCTCGATCTTGCAGCTGTAGAACTTATTGGAGACTTCATATCTCTCAATCCGGGCATTTTCTTGAAATATTAACTTCAACTCCTGGAACATCTCATATGCTCCATGACGTTCAAAACATCGTTGAAGTCCCGGTTCTAAGTCGTAAAGCATGGCACACTTAACTACCGAGTGGTCATCAGCTTTGCTCTGCCACACGTTCATAACATTTGGTGTTGCTCCTGCAGCGGGTGTGGCACCTAGAGGTGCTTCCAGGACGTAATTCTTCTGTGCAGTAATGAGGATAATCCTCAAGTTACGGACCCAGTCCGTGTAGTTGCTACCATCATATTTCAACTTAGCTTTCTCTAGGAATGCATTAAAATTCAACGGAACAACAACACGGGCCATCTATCTACAACAACATAGACATGCAAAATACTATCAGGTACTAAGTTCCTGATAAATTAAATTTCAATTAATCAAATTACTTAAGAACTCCCACTTAGACAGACATCCCTCTAATCATCTAAGTGATCACGTGATCCATATCAACTAAACCTTGTCCGATCATCACGTGAGATGGAGTAGTTTTTAATGGTGAACA
Organism: Triticum aestivum; assembly: GCF_018294505.1. Lineage (NCBI taxonomy): Eukaryota > Viridiplantae > Streptophyta > Magnoliopsida > Poales > Poaceae > Triticum > Triticum aestivum. Next base: position 43,947,337 of record NC_057800.1, read on the forward strand.
TCACTATGTTGATCATATCTACTATATGATTCATGCTCGACCTTTCGGTCTCAGTGTTCCGAGGCCATATCTGCATATGCTAGGCTCGTCAAGTTTAACCCGAGTATTCTGCATGTGCAAAACTGGCTTGCACCCGTTGTATGTGAACGTAGAGCTTATCACAGACGATCATCACGTGGTGTCTTGGCACGTCGAACTTTCACAACGGTGCATACTCAGGGAGAACACTTGTACCTGGAAATTTAGTGAGAGATCATCTTATAATGCTACCGCCGAACTAAGCAAAATAAGATGCATAAAGGATAAACATCACATGCAATCAATATAAGTGATATGATATGGCCATCATCATCTTGTCCCTTTGATCTCCATCTCCAAAGCACCGTCATGATCACCATCGTCACCGGCGCGACACCTTGATCTCCATCGTAGGATCGTTGTTGTCTCACCAACTATTGCTTCTACGACTATTGCTACCACTTAGTGATAAAGTAAAGCAATTACATGGCGATTGCATTTCATACAATAAAGCGACAACCATATGGCTCCTGCCAGTTGCCAATAACTCCGTTAGAAAACATGATCATCTCATACAATAAAATTTAGCATCATGTCTTGACCATATCACATCACAACATGCCCTGCAAAAACATGTTAAACGTCCTCTACTTTGTTGTTGCAAGTTTTACGTGGCTGCTACGGGTTGAGCAAGAACCATTCTTACCTACGACTCAAAACCACAATGATTTTTCGTCAAGTACGTGTTGTTTTAACCTTCACAAGGACCGGGCGTAGCCACACTCGATTCAACTAAAGTTGGAGAAACTGACACCCGCCAACCACCTGTGTGCGAAGCACGTCGGTAGAACCAGTCTCGCGTAAGCGTACGCGTAACGTTGGTCCGGGCCGCTTCATCCAACAATACCGCCGAATCAAAGTATGACATGCTGGTAAGCAGTATGACTATTATCGCCCACAACTCACTTGTGTTCTACTCATGCATATAACATCTACGCATAAACCTGGCTCGGATGCCACTGTTGGGGAACGTAGTAATTTCAAAAAAATTCCTACGCACACGCAAGATCATGGTGATGCATAGCAACGAGAGGGGAGAGTATTGTCTACGTACCCACGTAGACCGTAAGCGAAAGCGTTATGACAACGCGGTTGATGTAGTCATACGTCTTCACAATCGACCGATCCTAGCACCGAAGGTACAACACCTTCGTGATCTGCACACGTTCGGCTCGGTGACGTCCCACGAACTCACAATCCAGTAGAGTGTCGGGGAAGAGCTTCGTCAGCACGACGGCGTGATGACGGTGATGATGAAGCCACCGGCGCAGGGCTTCGCCTAAGCACTATGACGATATGACCGAGGTGGATTATGGTGGAGGGGGGCACCGCACACGGCTAAGAGATCAATGATCAACTTGTGTGTCTATGGGGTGCCCCCTCCCCTGTATATAAAGGAGTGTAGGAGGGGGAGGAGGCACCCTCCTAGGCACGCCCCAAGGGGAGTCCTATTCCCACCGGGAGTAGGATTCCCCCCTTCCCTAGTTGGATTAGGAGAGAAGGAAGGAGGAGGAAGGAGGAAGGAAAGGGTGCCCGGCCCCCCTCCCAATTCGGATTGGTCTTGGGGGGTGCGCCCCCTCCTTTGCTCCCTTCTTCTCTCTCCCACTATGGCCCAATAAGGCCCATATACCTCCCGGGGGGTTCCGGTAACCTCCCGGTACTCCAGTATATGCCCGATCTCACCCGGAACCATTCCGATGTCCAAATATAGTCGTCCAATATATCGATCTTTATGTCTTGACCTTTTCGAGACTCCTCGTCATGTCCGTGATCATATCCGGGACTCCGAACTACCGATCGTCACCTAACGTTAAGCGTGCGAACCCTACAGGTTCAAGAACTATGCAGACATGACCGAGACTCATCTTCGGTCAATAACCAATAGCGGAACCTGGATGCTCATATTGGTTCCTACATATTATACGAAGATCTTTATCGGTCAAACCGCATAACAACATACGTTGTTCCCTTTGTCATCGGTATGTTACTTGCCCGAGATTCGATCGTCGGTATCTCAATACCTAGTTCAATCTCATTACCGGTAAGTCTCTTTACTCGTTCCGTAATGCATCATCCTGCAACTAACTCATTAGTCACATTGCTTGCAAGGCTTATAGTGATGTGCATTACCGAGAGGGACCAGAGATACCTCTCCGACAATCGGAGTGACAAATCCTAATCTCGGTCTATGCCAACTCAACAAGTACCATCGGAGACACCTGTAGAGCACCTTTATGATCACCTAGTTACGTTTTGACGTTTGGTAGCACACAAAGTGTTCCTCCGGTATTCGGGAGTTGCATAACCTCATAGTCATAGGAACATGTATAAGTCATGAAGAAATCAATAGCAACATACTAAACGATCAAGTGCTAAGCTAACAGAATGGGTCAAGTCAATCACATCATTCTCTAATGATGTGATCCTGTTAATCAAATGACAACTCATGTCTATGACTAGGAAACATAACCATCTTTGACTCAACGAGCTAGTCAAGTAGAGGCAAACTAGTGACACTCTGTTTGTCTATGTATTCACGCATGTACTAAGTTTCCGGTTAATAGAATTCTAGCATGAATAATAAAAATTTATCATGATATAAGGAAATATAAATAACAACTTTATTATTGCCTCTAGGTCATATTTCCTTCAGCTTTCTATCAAGTGGAAGGCCTTCATGGAGTTACTTGGAGTTGAAGATCAAGGACTTGAGAACCCAGTTGGCTTTCGCCCTCAACGCAATGCAACTTCCACTCACAAGCAATCTCTCTGGCCCTACTGTACTTTGAAGATTCACCCCATGACTCAGAAGGAGACCTATGAGTTGCTTGCCTATCTGGACATTCTTCATCGCATCTTCCGAGAGACTCTCTTCCCTCGCATTGGGAACTTGGATATGGTTCACTCATTTCTCGTAGACATGCTTCTTTTCTGCCAGCATGAGAAGGAAGAAAACACAGGAGAATCATTGGATATCTCTCATGTCATGTGGTCTAAACTCGTCTCCGCCATCTCTGAGCACAAGTCCCCTATCTATGGTCCGTTTATCATGTTACTCATTGAGAAGGCTTGGGCGCGCGTTTATCCTAATGTTGTGCTGGAGACTGGTGAGTTAATCTCTCATGAGATCAAGCGTCTGTAGAAGAAGGACAACTGGGGCACCCCGGCTTCAAGGTCTGGGATTCCATCTGCAGCTGCTGACATGGAGAACGAGGTTGAGGCTGATGCTGACGATGATGCGGATTATGAGCCCTCCGAAGTGGAGCCCTCATGGGAAAAGAAGATCAAGCGCAAGATGAAGAAACTCTTTTGCATGGAGTCTCATGGACAGTATATGGCTCATGTTTCTGAGAAGAAGGCCGGGAGCCGTCACAAGGAGCTCAAGAATCAGTTGGGTGCAACCGTTGCCAGCGGATCTGAGGGAAAGATCACTGATGAGGAGGATGGGTTCAGCAGCACTGCCCGTGGACTAATTCAGACACCGAGCAGTTTCCTACTGATGATGGAAGTGTAGACGATCCCGCTAGGATGTGATGATGGAGACCCTCAGTTTGCTATCACCTGGAGATGTAGCAGCGCTCTTTGCCTATTTGGTGTCTCGATGCCAAAGGGGGAGAGATCTTAGGGATTTGTGTTGTCGAGTTGCAAGCGTGTGTTTGTGTGGCGTGTTTGCCTTTCCTGTCTTTCTCGCAAACTCTTTTCTCGTCTTTGGCGTTTGTTTGGTTTGTGTTTGTGAGACCCGGTACCCTATCGTATGGTGTGAGACATATGCTACCTTATCCTTATATTATCTACCTTGGTAGTATGTGAGTTGCATGCTTATCCTGTTATATTCTTTGCTCACTCCTACTCTTATGCATCCGAGCTTTATATGTTCCATTACTTGTTGCTAATGGTGTTAGACTATAAAATAGAGGGGCAGTGTTGATCCTAATGTGTGTGCTTTGCATTCCAAAGGAACCTCTAATTAGGTGCACACATTCAGGGGGAGCTCCGTCTATATTTTGTAGTTTTGGGTTTCATTTACTTTCTTGTCTTACCTTTGTGCAAATCCCGTGTTGTCATCAATCCACCAAAAAGGGGGATATTGTTAAGGCATCTCTCTCTCTCTAAGTAGTTTTGGTGATTGATGACAACGCCCTTGCGGACTAATCGTGTGCGTTTTGTATTTCAGATAATCATCCTTTGGCATGAGACGATTCCTTCCCTTCGGAGCTTTAAGTGAAGACGGTGTAGCTTTTTCGTTTCAGTTTTGGTGGACTTGTTTCGTAGGAGTCACCGTACTATCAAGAGGGGGTCCGCATTGGTAAGGCTAGGGTGGAATCATCACGTACACATCCCCTTTGCACCCTCAGTACCTTCCCACTTGGAGGGAGGATCCCTCGTTGCTTCTGGTGTAAAATTTTGTCCCAGCAGTAGTACCGCAGAACCCAGGAGCAGTACCGCTAAAGAGCCACAAGCAGCAGTACCGCTCCACAGCGGTAGTACCGCCTGGGGCTCTCAGCCGTAGTACCGCTGCTGTTCTGGGCTCCTACCGCCTCGATTCGAGGGTGTCGCCTCTCGCGTCGGGTTTTGTGGCACAAGCAGCAGCAGTAGAGGCGGTAGAACCGCTCATAAGCGCTAGTACCGCCCCTAGCACCGCTGCTAGTTCCGCCCTGGGTCTAGATCCTGCTCCGCCTCTGGCCTTCCTCAGTCTGCGCGGCTGTACCGCAAGGGGGAGCAGTAGTACCACTGGCCCCAGCAGTAGTACCGCTGCCCCCAGCGGTAGTACCGCTCTGTGCGGGGCTGAATGGGGGTAACGGTTGGATTGTTTTCCCCCTTATAAAAGGAGGTCTTCTTCTCCAAGTTGACCTACCTCTTTTCCCCCAAAGCTCCATTGTTGCTCCAAAGCTCATTTTCGCCCGATCTCTCTCCCTAGCCAATCAAACTTGTTGATTCTTTGGGGATTGGTTGAGAAGGCCCAGATCTACACTTCCACCAAGAGAAATTTGATTCCCCCCACTAATCCCTTGTGGATCTTGTTACTCTTGGGTGTTTGAGCACCCTAGACGTTTGAGGTCAGCTCGGAGCCATATTCCATTGTGGTGAAGCTCTGTGGTTACGTTGGGAGCCTCCAATTCAGTTGTGGAGAGAGCCCCAACCTTGTTTGTAAAGGTCCGGTCGCCGCCTCCAAGGGCACCAATAGTGGAATCATGGCATCTCACATTGTGTGAGGGAGCGAGGAGAATACGGTGGCCCTAGTGGCTTCTTGGGGAGCATTGTGCCTCCACACCGCTCCAACGGAGACGTACTTCCCTTCAAAAGGAAGGAACTTCGATAACACATCCTAGCCTTCACCAACTCCACTCTTGGTTATCTCGTACCTTTACTTGTGCAAGCTTATATTGTGTTGCATCTTTTGCTTGCTTGTGTGCTTATTGTTGTTCCATCATATAGGTTTCTCACCTAGTTTCATATCTAGACAACCTACTTTGATGCAAAGTTTAAATTGGTAAAGAAAAGCTAAAAATTGTTAGTTGCCTATTCACCCCCCCCCCTCTAGTCAACTATATCGATCCTTTCAGTTCGTCATTCTCAAGTGATATTCCTGATAATAAATTATGTGGCTAATTTGAAAGACAACAGAGCTTACAAGCAGTTCATATCAGCCTTAAAGAAATTATCATTTGATGAGTGTACTTGAAGAAATATCAATTGATGAGTGTACTTATCTTTGTCAGCCTTATAAAGATACACCTTGCTGAACTGTTTGCAAGTACAGGTCCTCGAATAGTCTTGATATTCATCTAAGGGAGATTTTAGTCTCCATGGGTGTGGATATACTTGCCCTAAACATTGTACGGTAACTGTCAAAACCGGCGGATCTCGGGTAGGGGGTCCCGAACTGTGCGTCTAGGCCGAATGGTAACAGGAGGCAAGGAACACGATGTTTTACCCAGGTTCGGGCACTCTTGATGGAGGTAAAACCCTACGTCCTGCTTGATTAATATTGATGATATGGGTAGTACAAGAGTAGATCTACCACGAGATCAAGGAGGCTAAACCCTAGAAGCTAGCCTATGGTATGATTGTTGTATGATGAAGTTGTCCTACGGACTAAAACCCTCCGGTTTATATAGACACCGGAGAGGGTTAGGGTTACACAAAGTCGGTTACAATGGTAGGAGATCTTGAATATCCGCATCGCCAAGCTTGCCTTCCACACCAAGGAAAGTCCCATCCGGACACGGGACGAAGTCTTCAATCTTGTATCTTCATAGTCCTGGAGTCCGGCTGAAGGTATAGTCCAGCTACCCGAACACCCCCTAATCCAGGACTCCCTCAGTAGCCCCTGAACCAGGCTTCAATGACGACGAGTCCGGCGCGTAGATTGTCTTCGGCATTGCAAGGCGTATTCCTCCTCCAAATTCTTCATAAAAGTTTGTAAACACCAAGAGTAGTGTCCGGCTCTGCAAAATAAGTTTCCACGTATTGCCACAGAGAGAATAATATTAACACAAATCTAATCTGCTGACGTATTCCGCAGCGTGACATCACACTACGGCCAAGCCTTTATTCAAATCGTTTTCACTTTTCCACCTCAGCGTGTTTTGCGAGACGGTTTCCTTGGCACGTCTTGTCAAAGCAGAGATCGTGTCCCCCATTTACGGGATTCTCATCAATACGGATGTGGTTAACCCAACCGCGCCATTTATCACGGCGCTTGGGAGGCAAGCGAGTTTTACTAGGCTGGTGGGGACGCATAGTCGCATCCGCCGATATAAGGGGATAAGGATCCACCTTTTTACCTATGCCTTCTTCCTCCCTTGCCTATCCATCTTCTACACACCCGAGCTCCAGCGCCCAAGCCCGCACTTCCTACCTCAACCTTCTCCAACAATGTCCAGAGCAGGAGGCAAGTGGATGGTCTCCTCCGTCACGGAGGGTCATGTCAAAAAGCTAAGGAAGGTCGGATACCTATCCAAATACATCGCGCACCGGCTTCCTGAGGAGGGGCAGCTTCTCCCCACCCCAAGGCCCCATGAGAGGGTAGTATTTCTTCCCCACTTCCTCCGCGGACTGGGTTTTCCTCTCCACCATTTGTCCGCGGGCTCATGTTCTACTATGGCCTAGATTTCCACGATCTAGCCCCGAACTTCATCCTCAATATCTCGGCGTTTATCGTCGTGTGCGAGGCTTTCCTCTGCATCCGCCCCCATTTCGGCATCTGGCTCAAGACCTTCAACGTCAAGACAAAAGGTGGTGCGCGGAAACCAGGCGGAGTGCGGAGGTGCCATGGCGGGCAAAATAGCCAACGTCCTATGGATCGAGGGCTCCTTTGTGGAGACCTTGAAGGGGTGGCAGTCAGGGTGGTTTTACATCACCGAGCCACGCGATCCGAAGTGGATCGCAGCCCCTGAATTCCGATCCGGACCCCCTACGCGGCTCACGTACTGGAAGGAGACGGGCTTGTCGTGGGGCGACGAAGAAGAGGTGACCGGACTGCAAAAATGCATCCAGTCCCTGGCGAACAAGCAGCTCAAGCTTGTCAACGTAGTCCGGGTCATGCTCGTCCGCCGGATCCTTCCGTGTCAAGAACGGGACTTCAATTTGTGGGAGTTCAACCCGGCGCAGCACCGAATTTTGAGCAGGCTCTTCGGCACGACGTACGAAGATGTCTGGAAGGGGCTAACCAAAAGCGCCGAGGCTCCCACATCCGCCTCCGAAGACCGCGAATTCAGCTCGCAGCGTCCTGCTGGCGAGGTAAAATATTTTCATCTTTTACAGGATGTTAAGTTTTCTTCATAGCTTGACTCTATGCGGGATCTAAACTCCCTCACCTTTGACAGGATTGGCAGGCGAAGTCCAGACTGATTAACTGTACGGCTCCCTTGCCCGAAGACCCAGCCCCTGCTCTCCTAGTGAAGCTGCTGGTTCCGGCACCTTATGTGGTGCCTGAGAAGAAGGCCAAGAAGAAGAAGGCCACGGGAACTCGAAAGAGTTCCCGGCATATGGTGGTGTCGGACTCGTCGTCCGACGAGTCCGAGACGCACTCCTCCCGTGAAGACGAGGAGGAGGAAGAAGAAACCTCTCCCCCTCCAGTGGGGGGAGGAAAGAAGAGGAAGGCCGCCCCAGTAGGGGAGGCCGAAGGGTCCAAGAAGAGGAAAACCCCTCCGCCGGACTACGCCCCCGACGCCGACGAGGATGAAGAGGAGTGGCCAGACAGGGCCAAGCGTCCGGCGAAATCGTAAGTGTTCGGATACCGGAGTAACTCCTGATACTCCTTTTGTTGCGCAGCTTTCCCTAATGTCGAATATAATCATGCAGCCCGCCCAAGGACGGGCTCGACGAGTCGTTGAGCGGCTCCCTGGATTCATCGGACGTGAATTCAGTTCCGCCCGCTACCTCCCCCTATGCTGCGGATGGCGCCAAAGTGGCGTCGCGACAAGCTCCGGGGCAAGAGGAGGTGGTCCAGGAGGAACCGCGAGGCGACCTCCCGGACTTCAGGAGTAAAGGGGACCAGACCCCCCAGGGCTCCAAGTCCGGCTTGAAGCCGGACACCGCGCCGGAATCATCAACGGTTCCGGACCGTGGCAGGCGAACTCCTGCCAAGAGGAGCAAGCCTATTGAGCCAGCGTCCTCCGTCCAACCGGAGGCGCCGGACAATCTGCTGGAGGTGCTTAAGGGCGCCTCCATCGACGAGGAGCACTGTACCATCATGAGTACGGCGGTCCAGAAGGTTCGGTCCGCCAAAAGCGGACTGACTGAAGCTTGTGCTAGCCTTCTAACAGGCTTCGAGGTAAGTAAAAAATATGTAAAAATATTACCGCATAGACAGTAGCCCCTGATGCTCTGTTTGGCGTTCGGAAAGAAAAGCCGAATAGAGGATCTAAATATCGCAGGAGTCTAACTAAAAAGGAGTCAATATACATATGCAGGCTTCGCTGCTGGCCACCGTCGCACTGACTGCGGAGGTGGGTGCCCTGAAGCAGGGCCTCGAGCGGACCGAGCAAGAGCTCGGCCTTGCCAAACGGCAGCTCGAGGAGAAAGAAGGTAAGAGATACCTTATAGAAAAAATGCCTATAAGAAGACGCAATTGCAAAAAATGACAGGAGTACACTGCTTATTGTAGGGGCCACAACTGAGGTGGCGACCCTCAAGCAGGCGCTGTTCAAGGCCAAGAAGAAAGCGGCCACGGAGCGCACCGAGCGGGAGAAATTTTAGGCGCAGGTCGGCGAGGTGCAGCAAGAGCTTGAGGCTCTCATGAAAAAACATGAGAGTTTGGAGCTCGACTCGAAGACGCGAGCGTCCGAGCTTGCTGCTGCCCTTAAAACTGCCAAATCTGCCAAGGCCGAAGCCCAGAAGGCCCTCCAGGAATTGGATGCGGTGAAAAAGATAGCGGTGGGTAAGGCATTCTCTATGCAAAGCAGACATATGAAAGTAAACTACTTGTTACTTACCCGAATCCGGAGCTCTCCAGGGCCATTCGCAGATCTTCCCCGCAGCGTATCCGATGCCGCCGCATTCTACCGAGCCGTGGAAGGCATCTCGACAGAGAAGGTGTTCTGGTCTCAGTACGCTGAGGCCGGACACCCTGTGCCCTTGAGCGACCAGCTAAAGCAGCTGGTCGAGCTCCACAAGGCGGCCGAACAAGCCCTGAAGGGCTTCATAGCTCGGCTGTGGCCTGGAGAGGCCCTGCTTGGGAGCTACTTCGGACTGGTGCGGCGGCTGGTGGAGGCTTGTGTAAGGCTCGAGGTCATCAAGCGCTCCGTCTGCATCGAAGGTGCCCGTAGGGCCCTTGCCCGTGCAAAGGTGCACTGGGGTAAGCTGGACGGTGAGAAGCTTGTGAGGGACGGGCCGCCGCCGAGGAAGGAGCATCGCAAGCCCGAGAACTATTAAAGGATGTTCTGGCTGGTGCCCGCCTTATGGCGAATGAATGTACCAAGGATGTAATTTTTGAATGAACTCGCTCGTGTCATCCTGTGCGCTGAAAACTTGTTCATATGCGCTAAGCAATGCTTGTTGAATTTAAAATATTACTTTCTGTGCGGCTGTTTATCAAAAAATTGAGAGATGGCCAGTCGTCGGCTTCTGCCCCCATGCCACTAGTGCTGGGGTGTTCGGGATAAACCTGAGCGCTCTTTTTCCCATGATTGGGTCCGTCGAGGGAGGCGCTCAGCACAATGAACAAGGCAATCAGACTATAATGCTTGAACACTCTCACTTAGCCATAGAACTCTATAATTTTAAATTTCGGCGAAGCCCCTAGTATTCGGAAGACCGAGTTCGGGGCGCTATCCACGCCTTGGCCGGACAAAGCCGGTTCCTCGCTCGAAGCGGCATAAGTCTTTAAGGACTCGAAAAACCTTGCGAACAGCGACCGGTCTCTTGCCTCATCATGACAGTCAGTTTTAGCTTTCTCTACTGAGGTGCTCAGCCCAGCTCAACTGGGGCACAATCGCAGTAGTTCTCCTAGTGCTACCTTAGCCGATATAGCGGAACGTAAGGCACCAAAACATAGGAGCCGGGCAAACCCAACTATTGACCCAAATCATGATTCGGAGTCGATGCATATAGTGCTATAAGTTTGGGGTGCCGCACTTGTGAAAGTGTACGGACTTCTCATGCCATATTGATGGGTACTGAAGCCCCTGGCGTATTTTTGCCGTACCACAGTGTACGGATGCAACATGTTATTAATAAACATATATATAAAAAAGAGGGTAATGCAAAAAATAGACAAAAAGCTATGCATTGTTTATAGAAAGGCTGCTATGGAAGCGAAACGATACAAATAGTGCGATAAGCAAAAGAAATTGGACTATTTAACATGTCCTGGCCAGGGGCAGGCTGCGGAATTGTATTAAAAAACAGGTATACTGCTCGCAATAGAGACCACCTGGGAGTTCCATAATGCGGCGTGGCTTGTCTGCGTTCCTGGATCTTGCATCGTTTGTGCGGCAGTTGAATTGAACGGGTCATCCGAAGTATGGAGTCCTGAGATTAAGAGAAAAAAAGAAAAAAAGGAATCCGGCAGCCCCTGGTGCGGTTTAAGCCGTATTTCGGGCATGTCGTGATAGTGCCCCTTCCCCTGTGCCCATGGTATTTCAAGAGCGTAGTTATCTACGCGAAGCACTGGTTTCTCTATATCGCAAGGGCTAGGGTTGGGGCCGCATTGCTACACTAGCTCAGAACGTGCCAGGCGGTCTTGTTGTAGGGTACTCCGGGCGCGCTTGACAGTGTCCGGCTTTTTGAAGGCCGAACTGGAGAACTGCCTAGAGAGGCTGCTTTGTACTTCTGCTGCGAGCGCTGCCGTGTGCTCCTCCGTTCGGAGGGAGCGTTCAGTGTTCCCATTGACCGTGATTACTCCTCTAGGGCCTGTCATCTTGAGCTTGAGGTATGCATAGTGCGGTACCACATTGAATTTTGCGAATGCGGTTCGCCCGAGCAGTGCGTGATAGCCACTACGGAACGAGACTATGTCGAAGATTAACTCCTTGCTTCAGAAGTTATCCGGAGATCCGAAGACCACTTCCAGTGTCACTGAGCCTGTACAGTTGGCTTCTACACCTGGTATGACGCCTTTAAAGGTCGTTTTGGTGGGCTTGATCCTCGAGGGATCTATGCCCATTTTTCGCACTGTATCCTGGTAAAGCAGGTTCAGGCTGCTGCCGCCGTCCATGAGGACTCTTGTGAGATGAAATCCGTCAATGATTGGGTCTAGAACCAATGCGGCAAAGCCGCCATGACGGATGCTTGTGGGGTGGTCCCTTCGATCAAAGGTGATCGGGCAGGAGGACCATGGGTTGAACTTTGGGGTGACTGGCTCCATCGCATATACGTCCCGTAACGCACGCTTCCGCTCCCTCTTGGGGATGTGGGTTGCGTATATCATGTTCACCGTCCTCACTTGCGGGGGAAATCCCTTCTGTCCATCGTTGTTCGGCGGCCTGGGCTCCTCCTCGTTGTCGCTATACAACCCCTTGTCTTTGTTTTTGGCTCTTAACTTGCCTGCCTGCTTGAACACCCAACAATCCCTATTGGTGTGATTGGCTGGCTTTTCGGGGGTGCCATGTATCTGGCATAAGCGGTCGAGTATTCGGTCCAAACTGGACGGGCCCTGAGTATTTCTTTTGAATGGCTTTTTCCGTTGACCGGATTTGTAGCCTCGGAATCCGGCATTAACTGTCGTATCCTCGTTGCTGTCCTGTTAACGCGGCGCTTTTGTTTGTTCCAACGCGACATGTCGCTCTTGTCCTTGGTATTCGAATTACCAGGGTTCTTGGTTAAATTGTTGCTGTGAGCTAGCCAGCTGTCTTCTCCCGCGCAAAAGCGGGTCATGAGTGTCGTGAGGGCTGCCATAGATTTCGGCTTTTCCTGTCCTAGGTGCCGGGCAAGCCACTCGTCACGGATATTATGATTGAAGGCCACTAAGGCCTCTGTGTCCGGACAGTCGACTATCTGGTTTTTCTTTGTTAGGAACCGTGTCCAGAATTGCCTGGCCGATTCCTCTGGCTGCTGAATTATGTGGCTTAGGTCATCGGCGTCCGGTGGTTGCACATAAGTCCCCTGGAAGTTATCAAGGAATGCGGCTTCCAGGTCCTCCCAAGAACCGATTGAGTCTGCCGGCAAGCTGTTAAGCCAATGTCGGGCCGGTCCCTTAAGTTTGAGTGGGAGGTATTTGATGGCGTGTAGATCATCACCGCGGGCCATGTGGATATGAAGGAGATAATCCTCGATCCATACCGCGGGATCTGTTGTGCCATCGTACGATTCGATGTTTACGGGTTTGAAGCCCTCAGGGATTTTATGATCCATTACTTCATCTGTGAAGCATAGTGGGTGTGCGGCGCCTCTGTATTGGGCTATATCACGACGCAACTCAAAGGAGCTTTGTCTGTTGAGTTCGGCCCGGCCGGATTTATTGCATCCAGAGTGACGATCACTGTCACATGCCATGGGGTGCCTGCGTGATCCGTAGATCGATCTTGTTTGCCTTGCCTTGTCCTCCAGTATGTCGCACAGGTCGGGCGCATTTTCCCGTGCCTTAGTGGAGGGCCAAGAGGCCTCTCTGTCACGGCCACGAGGTGGTCGGTCGGCCATGTCATGCGCTGGTGATGTAGGTGCTTCCTCCTCTAGTCGGGGTAGCAGTCTGCGCTTTGGGTAACTCTTGGAGGGGCGTCCGAGTTCATACTCTTCGGCCGCAAGGACTTTAGTCCATCTGTCAGCTAGCAAATCCTGATCAGCTTTAAGCTGTTGCTGCTTTTTCTTGAGGCTGCTTGCCGTGGCCATAAGCCTGCGTTAAAACGCTCTTGTTCGGCGAGATCCTCTGGCACGACGAACTCGTCGTCGTCGAGGCTTGCCTCGTCTTCGGAGGGAAGCATATAACTATCGTCCTCAACCTCTTGGTCCGCCGCCCTCTCATGAGGGCTGGCTTCTCTGTCCTCATGTGCTGAATCTTGCTGGAGGGGCGTTCTTCGGTGCTATCCGGAGTAGTATTATCTACCATGCCGGAATCACCGTTTTTGCTTTGGCGGGATTTAGAGCGGCGCCGCTGACGCCGGCGCTTGGACTATTTCTTAGAGTTATTGTCCCCCACTGTTCCATCGCCATCTCCATCCTTTGGAGTGTCCACCATATATATGTCATATCACAAGGTGGCCTTCTAGCGGCCTACAGGTGCTAGTTCTTGTTCGTCTCCTGCATCATCATCCATGCCGTCGATGTCTTCGGAGTCGAAGTCAAGCATGTCGGTTAAGTCGTCGACAGTGGCTACGAAGTGGGTGGTGGGTGGGTTTTGAATTTCCTCATCGTCCGTATCCCAACCTTGCTGACCGTAGTCCGGCCAGGGCTCTCCTGATAAAGAGAGAGACTTCAGAGAATTCAGGATATCGCCGAAGGGCGAGTGCTGAAAGATGTCCACGGCGGTGAACTCCATTATCGGCGCCCAATCGGATTCGATCGGCAGGGGCGCGGGGGGCTCAGAGTTTGGAGAGGAATCCGGCTCTTCGGAGTCACGGGCCATGCGGAGTGCGGGGCTGGAGTTCGGCTCGATCGCCTCTGAGATCGCAGCCCCTGAGGCAGCGTCCAACCGCTGATCCTCGATCGGCATAGTAGGCTCCGAATTAATGGTCGGAACCGATGCGTGTGCGGCCTCCAAGGCGCTATTCGGCGGCAGAGCTATATCATGCCATCGAGACAGTGCGGCGCGCTTGGCTGTGGCTCGAATCCGTCGAAGATCAAGTCCCCGCGGATGTCAGCCGTGTAGTTTAGGCTTCCAAACCTGACCTGATGGCCAGGGGCGTAGCTTTCGATCTGCTCAAGGTGGCCAAGCGAATTGGCCCGCAGTGCGAAGCCGCTGAAGATGAAGATCTGTCCGGGGAGAAAAGTCTCACCCTGGACTGCATCATTGTTGATGATCGAAGGAGCCATTGGGCCTAAAAGCGACGATACAGAGGAACTCTCATTGAAAGCACCAATGTCGGTGTCAAAATCGGCGGATCTCGGGTAGGGGGTCCCGAACTGTGCGTCTAGGCCGAATGGTAAGAGGAGGCAAGGAACACGATGTTTTACCCAGGTTCGGGCCCTCTTGATGGAGGTAAAACCCTACGTCCTGCTTGATTAATATTGATGATATGGGTAGTACAAGAGTAGATCTACCACGAGATCAAGGAGGCTAAACCCTAGAAGCTAGCCTATGGTATGATTGTTGTATGATGAAGTTGTCCTACGGACTAAAACCCTCCGGTTTATATAGACACCGGAGAGGGTTAGGGTTACACAAAGTCGGTTACAATGGTAGGAGATCTTGAATATCCGCATCACCAAGCTTGCCTTCCACGCCAAGGAAAGTCCCATCCGGACATGGGACGAAGTCTTCAATCTTGTATCTTCATAGTCCTGGAGTCCGGCTGAAGGTATAGTCCGGCTACCCGAACACCCCCTAATCCAGGACTCCCTCAGTAACCAACCACACTAGCAGCACAATAATTTGTACATATAGAGAGCTAAAGGGAATTGCTTAAGAGAAGTAGAACTTTCAGATTTAGAGGTTGAGTAAAGTATATCATTGTTGTATTCAGTTGGTATTTGTTGGTACCTGGTATCATTGCTTGGTATCTTACATATACCACAACCTCGTGGAGTATCAGAACACAAACTAATGATCTCTTTTTAGTATTTATTTACTATTGAGCCCTTTATTAGGTCAGTTGTGGCAAATGACTTAAATATGCATCTAGTCCTTTTATTAGTGTCCACAGACCTACAACCATGTTCTCATAGAACCTATGCTAGCAAACAATACACAAAAGGAACCAAACTACTGCATACCCTGTCGAATGTCTGCTGTGATCTCTTTTTTCTAGAGTTTTATGATTAACTGGACCAGAGATTTGTTCCAGCGAGTTAAATGCACTGTTGACGCATATTCATTCGATTAGCTCACAAGTAAATACTTTAAGTATGAATGTATAACACTAACATGACCTTGTTCTCAAAATGACTTGTATTTGTTTTGGTGTGATCCCTCCCAGCAAGAAGCAGTACAACTGGAGGCGAAGGCTAGAACTTTCCTGTCATGTGCCATCAAGAAACCAAAAGTTGATGCAAATTTTGATAGCAATATGTGTTCAATGGTGATCACCTTCATACTCGGTTTTTCTGGTCATGGACTAAAAATGATCATGTCAAGTGTAAACTTGATATGTATGTATGTCTGGTTGTGCCTGAGATGCTCACTTTGGCAAGCACTAAAAATTTTGTGCCTAGGATGGTCCAGTAACTCAAATATTTGTGCATGGGATGGCTAGAAATGATCATATGATGTCATGTATAACATGATATGTATGTATGTCTTCTGTTGTACCTGGAATGCTCAGTTTCACATGTACAGAAAAAAGTTTTGCCTAGAATGTTCCGGTCGCTCCAATACTTGTTTGTACCTGTAATGGCCTAGTTGGCTATGTAATTGAAGAGGGTGGCTTGGTTCTGTCATATACTCAAATATTTATATTGACCTCCCTTTTACTGACAAACAAGTTTTCTTGCATAATGAGTGATATAATAGAAGCTATCATTTTACTAATATACATGCGGTACATATGTGCGAAGAGGGGGCATCGACTCTGAAGATTTGAAAGTAGACTTATTTAGTGAGTACAAAATGTTTGGATAATAAGAAAGTTGAGGTGGTAAGTTCAACAATCCTATTTCATATCCAACTAGTAGTAGTGGGTTTTCTGTGAATATGTACATTAATTGGTCTGTGATCCTCCACTCCAATCTGTGCCATCCATGGTCGATCCAATGGTCCAGATAGAATTTTCTATTTTTGCATCACAAGGCGAGATTCTATTGTAGTTGCTCCTCTCTGAAGAGTCTAGGTAGGACTACGGCGTATGATTTCCTGAGGCCGGGCATTACCCAGAAAAGTGTGTCCGGCCAGAGATAATGCAGCGTATCGGCTAGTGTGGTGCACCCCTGCAGGGAAGTTAAAATATTCGAATAGCCGTGTCAACGGTAACAGGACACTTGGAGTGTATCCCGATTTTATACAACTTGAACTGGATACTTGTTCAAATACATTGTTCAATAAATATGGAATGCCCGCGGATCTTTTCTCGCTGGGAATGGAGGAAGGATCTCAGGGTATTGTATCATTGTGTTAATTATAAGTTGGTATTGTATATGCTCATACTCCTTCCCTTGCTGCAAGATGATCCGCTCTCCTCTCGTCTATTGCTGCAAGATGGTGGCCCTTGTGATGCATGGAGCTTTCTCCCTCTAGTTCTAGCATTTTTGTAGTGTAGTCCACAGATATACCCTATTCCTTTGATATCAATGCATATGTAATATAGATCTGATGTAAGGCCCTGTTCGGAAGCTCTTTGGCTTCCAAAAAACGCTGGCTCCCGCTCCTAATCTAGCCAGCCAGCTTCACGAAGGAGCAGGAGGCGTTCGGCTGGCTGCTGCGGCTCCTAATTCCCGTTCGTCCATGTAGTGGGTTGGTAGCCTAAGAACTGGCGGTAGATGGAGGATATGATCACGCGGGAACTTCGGGCGACTGCTGCAAGCGGCGATAGATGGGGACCTGCGGGATGAGGGGGAGATTCGAGGGGCAGCAGCGGCAAGGCGGCGTGGCGGCCGGCCAGCGATGAGGCGGCGGCTACCTAGGGTTGCGAGAGCATAGGAGTTTGAGCGTTGTTTCTGCTGGGCTGGTCTTTCAGCGAGGGAAACGATTCGTCTCGGGGTACTTCGGGGTGGCATTCTAGCTGTAATATCGAGGAACTCCAACATCTGATTTTTGTGAAGCAAGGCCAACGCTGCTCCTCATCTCTGAGAAATTTGCACTGCGTATTCCTCGTCTCCACGGAGCCAGCTTCTCGGAGCAGAACCGTTCAGGTCAGCTTCTTGAAACGATTTTTGGAAGCTGGCTCCTGGAGAACTTCCGAACGGGGCCTAAGTCTTACGAGTACTTCAGATGAGTACTCACCGTTGTGTTGCACCCCTTTTCTTCTACCCGGTTGTTACGATTAGGTGATAGAGCCTAGGAGCCAGAGGATCCCAAGGATGATTGCTACGTGGAATTCGAGATCGCGAGGAGCAGTTCGAAGGTCCCAGGCAGGAGGCTTGCCTTTTCGATCTAGAGTCGTTATTTGTTTCCGCCTTCTTAAGACACCTTTGTAATTAATTGTCTGTACTTAGACCTAACTCTTGATGTAATATCAGGTATTGCGACACTGATTTGTAATATTTTGTTTCTTTGTTTATCCTTTATGTCGTAAAGTTGTGCTGTGATATTATATCCTGAGTCACCAATCTCGATCATGCATGCTACATGGATGTTTAGTGCACGATTAATTTCGGAGGCGTCACGGTAAAATGCATGGCAACAAGCAACGATCGACGATGCGTACCTCCGTCGTTAGCATTAATGCTAGAAGCATGCGGTGAAGCCTTGTCGCCAGCGAGTAGCGGCGCTTGATTCGGTGGCGACAGGTCGCCAAGCCACTGGAAAGAGAGGGGAGGGGGAGCAGCGAACTGTTTGGGCAGTATGACATGGCGCCTTCGCTAAGCTACAAGATTCGTGCGTGAAGAGCCTACGGTGATTAGAACGTTCGCTGAGAAATGCAATTATGTGACGGATGCCAGATAGCATTTCCGTAAATTTTACAAGAATAGGATTGCTTCATGAAAACGCAGGTCATAAATTACTGCCGCTATTGCTTATGTGTTTCAGTAGGGTAGAAGATGCCTTTGGACTGGTTGTGGAAGTGCTCGCGTGGGAGGAAGTAGCAATACTAGTGGTGGCACGTTGGAGGACAACGACAACCCAATGTCGGCCAAGGCGAACGGTAGCGGCGCGTACATGACTACATGGGCACCGGCATCTTGGAGGGGAGCACCGGCAGCTGACTCCTGGCTTCCCCGACCTTGGACTGGAGCATGGCCATGGCTGCCCTGATGGACAGCCGCACGCTTGGGTCCGGGTGCGCGCACCACAGCCCGACGATCATCACCCTCTCCACTTCCGCCGCCTTGTAGTCGCCGTTCAGCTTCTTGTCGGCGGCCTCAATGATGGCTCCTTGGCCATACGGTCCCAGGCCCACTCGACCAGTCGGAAGATCGCGCCGTTCTTGTTCTTGTCGGTGTCGGAGTGTATGCTCATCGGCTTCCTGCCGCATGCCACCTCCAGCAGTACGACACCGAAGCTATACATATCGGGCTCATCACTCAGCACTAGCCATGCCGGTGATGATGCACTCGGGATCCAAGTAGCGTGGAGTCCCTGAGATCCTAGTCAGCGACTGCATCCTGATGGCGTGGTCTATGAGCCTCGCGAGCCCGAAGCCGCCTAGCTTGGCTCCAAAGGACTCGTCAAACATGACGTTGTTGGGCTTGATATCCCGATGCACCACGCATTGCTCCAACCCCTCGTGGAGGTAGAGCACTGCAGACCCAAGGTCCAACACTATCTTCATCCTTGTTGGCCATGTGAGGAAGGTGCCCTTGCCTCTATGGAGATGTATGTCGAGGCTGCGGTTGGGCATGAGTTCGTAGACCAGCAGGCGCTCCTCGTGGCCATGGCACCACCCGAGGAGCTGCACAAGGTTCCAGTGACGTAGCCTGCTTATCACCTTGATCTCTGACTTGTACTCTTTCTTTCCAGACTAGGATTTCTACTTGGAGTTCAAGAACCTCTTTATGGCCACCGCAAGCCCAGCTAGATCTCTAAGATAGCCTCTGTATACGGCGCCGAAGCCACCTTGCCCAAGCTTCTCCTCCGCGGCGAAGTTGCTCGCCGCCTCCACGAGCTCGCGGTATGGGAACCGCCTTGAACCCATCCCCATCTCGATCTCCGTCATCAGCTCTCCATCTGAGTATGTGTCATGGTCATGGTACTCCTCCTCCGTCCCCATGATATCCAGACGCCGACGCCGACGGTACACTACAAATGCCGCTCCAGCAGCCAAGAGGAACACAAGCAACAATGTTACGCCGGCAGCTGCTCCGGCTATAACTGCTTGTTCGTTGACTTGGCTTTTCAACGAACAAGCTAGCTAGCTAACTAGCTAAGCCTGAAAAGCCAAGTCAACTCCATGTCCATCGTTCTCAAAGCAATAAATTTTATACGACTGGGTGGGTGGAAAGGGTCTCCTAACTACATAGCTAGCTAAAAGGGTGTTTGTTTTCAGGGACTTATTGGTTTAGGGACTTGCTGGTTTAAGGACTTATAAAAGTCCCTATAAATCCCATCAAAATCAAGCAGGAGGGACTTATAGTGGTTGTTTGGATAACTAGTATTTGGAACCAGTTTTAGCTAAATCAGTTTTAGGAGTATTTTTAGGAAAACCAGTTTTAAGTTGCGAAAATTCGATTCTGAGCCCGCGCTCAGCTGCTCTCGAAATCTACACCGGAGGTCTGCGCCAAGATCTGTGCGTCGTCTTGTATTTCCGCCCGTATTTCGATTTTATGGTTCTCATGTCAGTGGTGCATTAATGTACACGGCACGTCGGGGAGCCGTTCCGGGACAGACAGAGGTGCGACGGATCGGCAGCACGTCTGAGCCAGCATGAGCCGTATTCAGCACAAACGGCGTCAGAGGGGCAACTCCATAAATGTCCATCACCCCAACTAGCTCATTCACTCTGGGGCAGCGCACCAGTGAACTCCATTTACTCTCCCGAGCCCACCCCTCTCGCTGCCATTTCCATTGTTGAATCTAGCTCGCTCCGCCATGTCCTCATCGTCTTCTTCCTCCCTTCCTGTCCCAGCCGACTGGCTGCTACCTTTGATGGGATGCCCCCTCTGCGGCGACGAGGTCGTGACTGCCGTCGCGAGGACTGGTAACCAGGCTGGTCATCGCTTCTACAAGTGCATTCGCCATGACGTAAGTTTGAATCATCTCGTCCTTGATCTCGATCTGGATCTGTCTTCGGAACTCGCTAATGGTTCACATTTTCTCCTCTCACACTTGCCAGGCTCGTCAGTGTCGTTTCTTTGAGTTCCAGCGCGCGTACTGCAGGAGGATGACCCACGAGCAGATCCTTGGCATCCAGCCGGTCATGGATTTGCGGTCCAGCACGGCAACGGGGCTGCCCAGATCGTTCCCGCTGCCATACAGCCCCAAGCCCAGCAGCACATCCAGGCTCCAGTGCAGCCGCCTCCGCCGCCGGCGAACCACTCCATTGCTGATGCATTCAGGCCCGTTGTAGCTGCCGCCGCCTCACCTGGAGCACAAGGCCTGGCTGCAGTAGCTGTCCTGATGGCCGCTATCAACATCATGCTCACTGTCCTTGTGCTGATGGTCGTGCTCGCAATGTACTTTGCTTAAGGAAATTAGGGACATCGTTTCAAGCAGACGCAGTAGAGTGTGTAGTTTAGTCAGGGTCAGTTAATTGCTAGCAAGGGTGGCTCCCTGTACCTCTAAGCCTGTTTCCCCCTATCATGCCGGCCAAAAACTAAGCACCCCGCGCGCCAATCGGGTGATCCCCATGTAATGTGTTAACAGACGTTATGGAGATTGTAATGTTTAATTATATATCGGGTGACCTGTTCTATTCAAGCCCCTCTAAATGTTTTTCATCCACTGCGGCGTATTAGTTCTTAATTCGCAAGGCCCTCAATCACTGGACGGACCAGTAATGCAATGTCGTGCACGTGTGCTTGACAGAATTTTTTTCGTCCATTAGTACGGCCGTCTTTACACCATGTCCCCCAACCCAGCAAATATACTTAATTTGTACTTTGTTTCACTTATCAACGACTCTAGAGGGGGACACGTTTGCATCGTACCAAGACGATCTGGGTCACATGTAGCGCTGCCCCGCGCCAGTCAACCACATTTTTTTAGCAATAATGTGAGGGGTCAAATCTGTCATTTCGACACAGGGGTACAGCTCATCCATAGCCCACCGGGTCATGTAGGACGCTCATAACGAGTTCGTACCCACCAAAGCAGCCGCCCGCGAGTAGCAGCTCATCTACGGCCAGCCTCCGCCGCCGGTCTTTCTCGTCTCCAGGTCTCCCGTTCATCGGAGCCGCCGTAGAATGGTACGCTTTCTCCTATCGCCCTTTGTTCAGTATTTATCTGGTACCCTTATCATCTGCCCCCGTTTTTTTATCCCCGGATCTGATTGTGGTGCGGGGGGTGGGAAACCCCCTTTTTGTTTTGTGCATCCGCTTGCAGGATGAGCACAGCTCGCAGTCCGCCAGCTGTGGCGACCATGGTGATGGCGGCGGCAACGACGGTCTGGGCGCAGCAGCCGCTGGGTCTGATTCCGACTTCGACGGGTCGTCCTCAAGCGCTGTTCCTGCAGATCCACCCAACCCAACATCACGCATCTCCGTGAAGCATGCAGTGTGTGTGATCCGGAAGTTTGACGACTACAAGAAGTGGTTGGTGGAGCAGATTGGATTTGGCGGTATGCTGAAGCTGCCAGCCCTGCAGAAGTTGAGTCTGAAGTCGAGCGCTTGGATTATGAGTAGAGTTAGCGTCAGCCGCCGGGAGATCAAGCTGAGGGACAACAAGGTTCTGATTTTTTTTGCTGAGGATGTACACAAGGTTTTTGGGATTCCATGTGGACATCGTAGTGTCAAGGGCAGGGATGCAAGCATAAATCCTGAGGCTGTGCAATTCATAAAGACAACTCTCCAGATGAACAGAACCGGTGTTCATAGTTTGAAGGCAGCTGAAGATTTTTTGATGCGCGACATCAATGAGAATTCAAGCAAGTTAGAGAAAGATTGTTTCCAGATTGCCTTCGTGATATTTGTAATGGGTCATGTGCTAGTTCCATCAACGAAGCACAACTACACGACCATCGACTTCTGGGGAGCGGTGGCTAGCACTGAGTCCATAGACCAGTTCAATTGGTGCGAGTATGTGCTTCAGCACCTCCTTGACGCAGTCACTAAGCTGAAGAAAGATATGTTGGCCAACAATTTGTCGACCAATTTAACGGGTTGCCACCTTTTCTTCCAGGCAAGTTAACAGCAACATGTATTGATGTACACTAGAACCGCAAATGCTGTAGGTGCACCACAATGCACATTCATCAACCTTATTCGGGCATCGGACATACGACATCCTGAATTTGTTTGTTTTGTCTCAGGTCTTTCTCATCGACAACCTTGATCTAGGTGTCTGTAACAAGTCGCACAACGTGCTCCCCAGAATTGCTGACTTCGACCCCGAGTCGTTCCGTCGAATGCTCACCATGGCTGTTGACCCGATCAAGGGCACTACTTCGTACTCGCATGCCAATGTAACATTGATTCCCGCTACCACCTTCTGGTTGTTGGTACCTCTTGCAACCATGGTTTGGTTTTATACTAACACATCACTTTCTATCCTCCTTTTCCATAGCTGAGAGATGCATCGTCAGTTTGTTATACGAGACAGAAGTTTCCGCATTCAGCTCCGTCTTTCGCAACCACCAGTAGGCTTTCAAGGCGGCGTGGAACCCCGGCGGCAGGACACACGAGGAGCACTCCACCCCTATTGTGTGGTAATGCAGGCCGCCAAGCTAACCTGAGCGGTCGAACACCAACCGACGGCGCTCCCGGGGCACTTGACTTTGCAAGATATCTGCGGGAGAAGTATCCACACCTAGTATGAGTCTTTCTCTCATTTCTGTCATGCACTATTTTCCCTTTCGTTGTAGTACTGCAGCCTTTCTCACCACAGTATGTTTTTTGCAGGTACAAGACGAGTTGACTATGATTTTAAAACAGCACAACGCGATGGCCCTCATGCATCTAAATCAAGCAAGCAACTCAATCCAGCAGGCTTTGTTGCAAGCCAAAAATGGGCTACAAATGGACATGTACAAGTTTTCAGACAAAGTGGTTAACTCAGTCACAAGGCGTTGTGTGTGTTGCCGCGCACGGGGCTTTACTGAGTGTCCGGAGCCAGGTCAGCAAAACTACACTTCTGATCCGCCGGCTCAATCTCTTTATTCTTTCATATATGCACACGCCATTTATTCTGTTTTTTTTTCACGGATCAGCGGCTCCAACGAATTCCAAGTCGGTTCGGTTCAGGACACCTGTGGCAGAAAGAATTCAGGGACAAAGGCTTGACCTATCTGGTTGTGAAGGTGGGACGACATTTCCCATTACATGTCCACTGCTTCATATGATCTCCATCATCCATGGAGATGCAAAAAGCACACCCTTTTTACACCCCTAAAAACGTTGCTAATCCATATTTTTTTTATGTTATGGGCGGTCGTTTTGCAGCGACATCGCCTGTTGCACCAGCTGGGCTATTGCGGAAACGCATCTTCAACGCAGAGGATTCTAACTCTACCAGCAAGAAATCGACACCAGGGTCATCTCACAATCTGTTCAATTACTTCAAGTCATGCTTAATGTCAATCGCTGAAATGTATGCAGACCTCCCAGCCAACACGCCTTTAACTGTGTTCGGACAACGTTGCACTAATCTAGAGAGGCGGAAATACATATTCTAGCATGGCTTTGCAACTGACCCATGGGTGAATGGAGTTGCGCCTCGTCCACCACATGCGCCAACCACTGATCTCATTGTCACCCACTTCTCACAGCTGCCACCGTCGGACTTGCAGAGGTGTTTTGCGAATCTCTTTCCGCTTACCCACAATGGCTTATCCATGTACTCTCAGTTTTTTTCATACTGAAAGTCCTTTTTTTTGCAAAAGATCTTCACTGATGATCGTGCTAACCACGCCATTGCTTTTGGACGTACCTTGTTCCGCTATGCAGGCACTACATCATACATGATAATCCTAGGTTCGTCCGCGTTTCGGGGATGGCTATGCGTGAACAGCTAATCGGCATGGAGCATCTCCACCACGAGCTCATGTCGCTAATCATGAGAAGATATTCTCAATCTGACCAAGAAGCCAACTCAGAAAGCCCATACATGAATTGGAGGCACAACATGGAACCTGATTTTGCGGTAAGGAATTTTCCCTGTTAATATGCTACCAACTATTTATGTTATTCTTATATTATGTGAGTACACGCCCCGATTCAGTTGTCTCAAAGGCTTGTAATAATATATCGTCTCGTATGCATCCGTTCATCCAGACCATTGTCTTGGCGGACCATGAATATGTGACAAACATTTCGATTCAGAAACAGCTGGTGGGGAAGGACATCCCGTACGACATAACCTCTTCCCAGATGGTACACACATTTTTTCCTTCCACACCTTTTTAATGGGTAGTACTAATAAAGACTTTTAGCGGCATGCAGACCTGTGTTTTTCTTGACACTTGTTCATTTTAGACATCATTTATTTCATAACTAATTGTTCAACGCATTTTACTCAGTTCTTCTTGCCAGTCCCATTGGAGGACGGCTGGATCATACTCATGTGGGACATGATGGCAAGGAAGCTGCATGTGCTTGACCCACTTATTAGAGGAGATGGCCCAAGCGACACAAAGAAGGATAGCCTTGAATTGATTGCCTGGAAGCTACATCATGCGCTATTCCACTGCTTGAATGAGTACTACGCTGGATGGCCAACGCAAGATGGTCAGTGGGCGACAAATTACCCCGCCGTAGCTGAGGAAAATTTCGATAGGTACACCCTTTAAATCTTTTTACCCAATGTCTGCCTGCTTTTTCCCGTCCGCCCTATGAATTCTCGGTGCAACTAAGGCATTTTGTTGCAAACAGACCCCTCTCCCTAATCGTTTTCTTATTTATGTCAATGCTGAGCACGCACCAGGGTTGAAACTGGGGCGTGTGTACTGCACATCGCCAGGCACTATGATGGCAAGAAGCTGAAGATCCCCCGAACAAAGGTAGGTTCACATTTCTCAATCGTGTCCACTTCCACAGTTCAAGCAATTTGTTTTTTTTAATTGAACATGAAGCGCCGCTGAGTCATCATAACGGCTCACTACATTCTTTATCTTCACGGCTGACATCATCTAACCGTACAATGCGGTACTCACTTGAATAGTACAACGCCGACAAAACAAAAAGGCAGGCCCTGCACGAGTGCCTCAAGCTACAGGGGAATACATCAAAGCTGGCGCACGAGGCGTTGTGGACGGTCCTAGCACCAACTGACTCCTGGCTCGGCTCAAACCAGTCTGGTTAGTATGGTTGGGTGCGAAAGGGGCGCTAAGCGGACTCCCCCAAGTAAAATGATCTGTATCTTCTGCTACTCCATCAGTAATTTTTAGCCTGCATCACGTACCAACAGACCATTTCCCTACTTCATGTCTTTTCTCGTTCAATCAGCACTGTAATGATCCACACGACGGCTGGACCATGATCTTTCATTAGCTTCTCGGCAGCAGACTTGTTGCAAATCTATCATGAAACCATCCCCCCCTTTATATCCCAATGAACCAAAATTTATTTTTTACTTCCACGTTGCCTAGACTAGTTTTGAATTACCTGGCGAGGCATTTCTCGTTGCGGTGATGTGCCTATTGTAGCTAGTGGTTCTTCATGTAACATCCATGCCCCAGGTTTTGACGAAAGAAAATTCTGTTCGTCTCTCTATATGAACGCACCACCACGGGACAACCGAATCATGTAAAATCTCCAAAAAATTGCAGCTTTGAGCAAGGCAACCATGTTTGTTTCTAGTTCTTCTTAACAAAAATAACAAAAACAGAATCGGCATCCAGATCTTTTGTTGAAAATTCCCTTTTCAATCGTCATCACCTAGTCACTCAAAATTTTGACATCATTCTTTCTTTTGTTTACATCTTCTATAGACCAGTCGCCATTTTTATATATGAACCGTTCAATACAATCGCCATCATCTAGTACTAACTCTCAAACGATTGAAGGCAGCCCCTTTTTACAAGTCTTTTTTTTCTAGTGTCCAAAACAAGCTTAATATCATCCCACGCTATTTCTAAGGGGCGAGCTTGTTGTTCAATTTTCAGATAACAGTAAGACTAGAAAACATGTCATTCACCAATTGTTATGGCAAATCACGTCCAGTTATAGTACTCAATATTGTTTACTACGATCTCATCAAGTCCACACAGTCTTTGCTTTTAGGGTCAGCTGCCAGCTTGTAGGTCTAAAGTCTCAAATTTAAGGGGGTTACATAACTTGAATCACCACGCACGCACACAAACGACTGATTTGGAAAACCAGGTTTCTGCGCCCTGCGTTTTGTGCCGAAGCGATGCAAAATGAAACTGCGCGCACTTCAAAGAGGAACTGGTAGTACAACGACGGCTGACAAAAGATCTTGCATGCTTGTAGCCCAATCTTTCTCTGTCCATTTATTGTACGCTACACCAGATCATCAGTCTATGATGACGTCGTACAGGAACTCCGGTATGTCTCCCTTGTTGCCCTTCATGGCCACAACCTCATATGCAAGTTTCCCCCGCAAATCATCAATCTGTTTCTGTAGAGTAGCAAGTCAACCAGGAAGGCATTAGTGTTTGTTTGTTTTCCACCTTAAACCCTGTTTTCATTTTCATATATTGTCTTTTCCAAACACGAGCCATGCGGGAAGAAGTTACACAAACCTTGCAAAGCGTTGAGCGGAGGTAGAGCCCCATGAAGTCAGTGTAGTAGTGTGCAATGTACACCCCACTGTCCTCCCTGCCAAACCAGCAGAACTTTGCATTTAGCTTCATTTAAAAAAAGGAGTATTCATTCACTGCATTTGCATCTGGAGGGACTAATCAGTCGGGGGTGAGTGTGGTAGGGTTTTATGGAGGGTCACAAACCTGCTGCATGGATCGTGCTGCGCCACTAGTGGGTACAGGAATTTCCAACCTTCTATGTCAACCAAGCCGCTGCTGAAAAAGTTGTTAAACAGAGAGCAGAACCTACGCTGGAACTTCATGGCACGGCTCTCATGTTTCACCCTCATCTCATCCATGGCATCGGTCTCTGTTGGGTCAAGCACCATCACAGTTTTTTCATCCTTGTCCAGAAGGTACATTGACCAGCAGTCCATAAAATCAACTGGGAACCAGAACTGTGTGTTGCGGTGAGTGCCCACATTGAAATGCTATGTCAGTCCCACCCATCAACACAGTTATTTATTTTTCTACTAAATTTTTACCGAAAATCTTTACCTTTTTAAGCCAATCAATTCTATATCCATTCACTTCTGAGTTCATCATAGTGTCGATGTAATCCCAGTCAGTTTCCCCGTCATCTCGGCAAACCTCTTCCTGAAAAGGTAAATGTATCATGGGGCTATGTTTATTGTTGTGCGCCGAACCAACATTAAGGATATCATTCCTAGTTCATGTTACCCAACTTAATAATAAATTGTACTTACAACAAATTTTGGGTCGAAGACCCCTCTGAATCTGTCTAGCCACCCTTTGTAAATTCCATTATCCTTCTCCCACAGCATGCGTTGAACACACCTCCATGTATTCATTGTCATCTCACACCCCGGCGTCAATTCATCCTTGATGTCTTGCCCAGACAGCACCGCCAGTATTGGATGATAGTGTTTTACCCATTTCCTGCACAAATTTATTCGGTAGTCATGTTAGATTGGACAAGACAGAACTGTTTCTTTTTCTATTTTTAATTCTGCTCATTTGCTTTCTAAACAAAACTCAAGACAAGGGGTAACATGCATGAATGCTTACTTCTTCAGAATCACACCCTCACATGCTAGCAAGTTGGTATTGAACCTTGAAATCGCTTCAGGAGTAGGCTGGGCATGGTTCAATCCAACTGATGGTGGGTAGCGTTCACCCCAGTCCTTTCTTTTTGTGTTATGAACACTTTGAAACTCAGGCTCATGTGTGCAATCCTGCTTCTTACCCCCTTTTGTCACACTGTATCTAATCCCACATTTTTTCAGATAACCGAGGACCGCTTGCTGGAATGGAGTCATTGAAACGGCAGACGGAAACCCCTGTGCACGAGCTTGTCCATCGGCGCCATCTGCAGTGCAATTAAAGTTTCCAGTATATAAATAAGGATCCGTGAGCTAAACAAAGACAGGACATGGAGGCATTAACAGTTACCTGTATCATCATGCCTGAAAAAAGGTCCAGGGCGACAGTTTGTTTGCACATCCAGCACAACTGTGCGGTTTTTCTTCTGATTGCCATCAATCTCTGTCACCGTATCAGCAGCTGCATTTCTGGCCAGGTCTTGTGCTGCAATGGGTTGTGATGCACCCAGATCGTTTACGTCGAGCACGTTTCGAGTCCCACCACTCTGAGATCTCCCACGTTTTATAGAGCTGCAGTTATGAAGATAGGTGATAATTGCTTGTTGGAAACGGTTGGCTGATCCACAATCCTCAGATGGCAATCCATGTCCACGGGCTTCATCATCATCTTCATCTACAGAGGATGACCATGGGACACAATCTATATCTCAGCTGTCTTGCCACTTAAGTGAAAAGTGACACAATCTGTATTTTTCACCGGGGCAGCTAGTTACCTCTGTTGTCATGATTGAAACAAGGCCCAGGACGGCATGATTCCTGAACATCCAATGGACATCGACTGGATGTCTGCTGTCGTCTGGAATGTTGTTGTCTTCTAATTGGACTAGCATCGTCAACGCCTGGCACACCATGCCAACCCAGCAAGATAGTGCCGCTCAATGGTGGGTCTTCATCGCCTGTATCTTCTTCCCTTCCGCTCCTGACAACCATTAAGGCTATGTGAAATGAAACAGCCAGGTCAGTTTCTTATACCATTTTTTTAATCTAAGCAAAAATGATCATGCTTGCTACAATGACTATGCATCTTATGGACAAAGTTAGTTCAGACTAGAAATCACCTCCAATCCACGCGATCCAGCAGATGCATGTGTTCAATGCAGCTAGTAAACCAATCAAATTATCCACTCCCACCAAGGTTGTTTCATCATGGGCTTGTACAGTTACATCCATGTAATCAATCGGCACTTGAGATGCCACTGCAAGAAATTCATCATCCAAGTCTGAAACAAATAACATCTATCAGTCTAGTACCATATTTTTATGAAAGCATCGATGATAGAATCTGTCCTGTAGGTCCATACCCGTTGAGTCGTCGTCTTCTCCCGAATATTCAGTGCGGACCATAGATCCAACGCCCAAGAACCCATCACCCAGGACTGAAAAAAATTGCCAACATGATTTTGATCATTTGCTAATATGTTGTAAAAAAGATGACTCGCTAAATGAGTAAATCGAATCATATACCCTCTGCTCCAAGCACAGCATCCATATCCCCGCTAGGCAACCCGTCAGCATTGTTGTTTATTGTAGGAAGGCTCGTTGCCACTTGCTGGCTTGTATTCAGCATCCTGCTCCAATTTTCGCCACCAACATTTGCATCGCCTCCTTCCAGTTGGCTGTCTCTTGCCGGCTCTCCCAGATTTGTAACTTCTTCGGCACTTTCTTTGGAGGGCTTGTTTACATTGTCATGATCCCCCGTTACATTATCTGTATACTTAAACAAGCTCATTAGGTAAATCTAGCATTTCTCCAATGGCCGCATACACATATGTCTAAGTAGCCAGCGCACTTAGTTATGGGTTTGTACTGATACCTGTGTTGTAACCTTGCACCCCGAGGGTTGTTAGCACCTGCCTAGCTTGATCAAATATACCTGCACATAAACGACATACTCTCACACAATTTTCTCAACTACTCTTTCTGCATACCAAGAGGGCAAAGCAAACCTTCAAAAAGTTCTGGATTCTCCATAGCTTGCTCAACCACAGCCAGAGCAGCTGCAGATAAGCTCCGTACACGCTCACGCCTCTCCCCGTCGACAGCACCTGCATCAGTACCCGATGCTCCTCCTCTGCACGGGAGAATTCCATGGATTTGTGCGTCTGCTTGACATATGAACATCATTTGTTAGTAACACCCCCGCCAGTTGGTGTGCCCCCCCCGTATGCTAACCACACAAGTACCAACAAAGAACTTAAAATTTTCATGGAACTAACGTTCAAGGTCTGCTTTTGCCTGGGCCTCTATTTGATAGAGTTCTGCCCTGAGGTAGTCGCCTCTCACATGCACCATCGCATTGTTTGTAACAATCGCATGTGCAGTGCTTGATTGAGCCTCACCAGCACCCCCCCTGGGCTGCAGCCTTCTCCTGAGCCGGTTCATGCTACGTGGCCCTGCAGTGTTTCAACATAAATCTCCAGATGTTTGTTATCATTTGAAGACACTTTGATAATAACTACAAACGAGTCATTCGCCACGCAAGCACATGCCTGTCACACGGGCACTACACACAACATCATTAATCCTTATGTCCCCGCGGGCATCCTGTGGTTCTATGGGTTCACCTGCACAAACAACCACAGGGAGGACATCAGTGGTGCCCAACGCATTTTTTTTACATTTTTGTTATTATATTTTTTTCATATGGGGAAGGCTATGCTATAGTGCAAACCTCTCCTATCAGCTTGTTCCAATCTCTTAGCAAGACGAACACTTGGGTTGACCGGTTCGTCGTCACTGTCGCTGCTCGATGAGTCTGAGCTATCATCCGCTGCCCACTTCCCCTTTGCAGCGCATAGCTTGCTATGATTAGCATCGCTTCGGTACTCATATGCTGCCTTCTGTCCTAGTTGCCCTTGGCCAGACGGCAAGCCCTCCTGCTGGACGGCAGCAAATCGTCTGGAGTCATATGCTAGCCCATCTCCCCTTTGCACATGGTCAGACACCATGCCATTTTGCTGGCTGGCAGAAATGAGTTCCAGAGCTGATTGGAGTGCACCTAATTGTTCTGTTTTGTGAAACAAGAAACAGAACATGTTTGTTAGAACCGTCCCCAACTTATAGTTGTATTAGGAATTTTTCTTTTGTATTAATGAAATGTCTGACCCGACCCCATCTTTTTCATGTACCTGGCTGTTGTAGGAATCCACCAGGCTCTCCGACTACACTGTGCCAAACATCATCAAGCGGGTTGAACGCATCATAAGGCTTTGTCTGCAAATTTGAAGCAACATTTTTGTAATCTTGTTAGCTCGACCGACAGTACATGTAATTATTTCTCTAGAACAGGACACTATCTTACAGTGAATATATTTGGGTACTCCCTTATCAGGTAGATTAGCCTCCTGCAGATCTGTCCCGTGTAAACACTGACGCGGGGGACAGTGTGCGGCTCGACATTATTTGGTCCAAAGTCAATCCAATCGAAGAACCACACCTGCAAGTATTCAAGCACAACAAAGAGACAAAAAGGTGGCAACATGTTAGAGATGCAACAACCTCATTTGCAAAATAGCTTACAAGTGTTCAGAAACATTCAGAAGAAATCACTTACAATGAGTGCCAAATGACTACCGCCTACTATTAGTGTTCTCACCCCAGCATCCAAATCCTTGTGCAATTTCTTTACAGCCGATCTGATGATTTCAAATGCCCACTCGGCTAGATCATACTCACCAGTACCACCGTCACACAGGACACATGCAAACATCTCCTAGGGGATCGACGAGTATGATTGCTTGGGGCCAACACATGTACCTGCTGCTAATAGAGAGAATGCCATCTCAAATGCCCTGGGGTGGTAGTTACCAACTCCTGAAGCCAACATTCGTGTGATGGTATCATGTACAGCTCCAATTGTTAACCCCCCGTCCCTGGCGTGACTTCTAGTTTCAATCCCTAGTATTGTTCTGATGCGGAGAGTGTAATTCTGCCTATGCTTTACCTTCAATTTTACCATACTCACTTGGCGCCCACTGTTTCTCAGACCCAAAGTCCTAACGACCGACCTGGAGCTGAAATATCTATATTGCCCGTCAGGGAATGTGAATCTCATGTCCTCCCACCTAAATCTACTAAGCAGCCAAGCATAAAACCTCCTATCTGCCTCACCAGTCCATGCAGCTGTCAACAAGCTCGCCATGCCAGTTCTATCCACCAAACTGTAGGATCTTAAGCCTAGATGGAGGATTTGATGACAGCTCCAAGTACACTTCACCACCCTACCACGCAGGACATCAGATTCTGCAAGGAGTACTGGCGGTTCAGCTGGGACCGCCTGACCTTCATGGGGCTGGTAGTCGGGCAGTAGAACAAGTGTATGGCGAGATCTACGCATGCTCGGCCCCCCTCCGCTGGAATCGTTGGCTAGAACTCGCTTCCTTTTTCCCTTGGCTTCTGGCGGCAACTCATTCTCTTCGGAAGCCACGCCCTGCAAAAAAAAATGTATTTTTCAGAGATTCGCATCCATCCGGATTAGTCAATCGCACCAAGGCGTATGGCCGCACTGGAATCAAGAACAGAAACCTAATCTAAACATCACGTGCTCGAGAGAGAGGATGGCGATGTCTTTTCACCGTCAAAAGAAGGACTCACCAATGGAGCAGCCGCGCCGGGAGAAGTGATACGGCCTCGTGGACCGTCCCCTTCGTCGGATTCGCCGTTTGCTACGATGGATCTAGCTTTTTTGTTCTTTCCGCTGACATCACCTTCCTCACATGGCAGTGTCCTTTTCCGTGGTGGATCCGGTGGTTCCATGCTTATGTGCCTAGTGGAGGAAGCAAGGATTCGAGTAAGAAAAGACCATCAGAACCAACCAAAACGGGGCAGCCGCCTCAAAAGTGCAGTCAGTAGAAAAAGAGCAAAAGGGGAGGTGGGAAAGCGGAGCCGCCCGATAAGCTGCTACCAAATCGGGAAATCTCACCTTCGTCACTATCGGCGCCGGCACTGCCCTTCTAGTCGCCGTCCCAACCTTCGGCCACCGGATCTTGGGTCTTTCAACAGTGTTTATGGTGGGGGGAGGGAGGTGGACAGAGCAGTGGAAGAGGAGGAAGTGAGTACTGGTGAGGGAGATACTAGTATTCTATATGTGCGAGGTAGGCTTTTGTAAATGAGGCTGCGAGCTGTCTCTCCCCCGTGACCCAGTGCCTGGTCAAGTCATCTTTACTTCTCACTGCCCACGCCGCCCAAAAAATTCCTAATCTTTTTTTTTGGCACAAAATCTAGCAATGGTTAGGCGCGTACAATGAGTGTTGCCAAAATACGTTCTGGTTCGGGGAAGAACTCAGCGCAAGCCGCACGTCGAAGTAGCTAACACTCGATCATCATGATCCCAATGCAAAAAAACTTGTCAAAACTTGTCACGGAGAATATATGGTCACCTTTTTAAAATTATTCTTGTTGTTAAACGCGTGGCGCAGCTGAGCTAGTTACTAAAAATGGCCAACGGGGCAATGCTCCAGGCGTGACCACGCGTACACAAGAGGACACAGCAATTGTACGCACGTCCTTTTGCGGGGAACCAGGAGGGTAGCCCCTGATATGCTCACCTGATCGGTACAGTACATTAACTGTTCACTCTGCGGTCGATGCCAAGGACTTCGAATAATGAGAAGCAGGGGCCCAGCTTGGGCTTGCATGCGGTGGGCACACCATGTACAAAAAACGCCCACCAACCCATGCATTCAATAATTCTCCCCCATGCGCACTGCTTATCGCCACCGTGCACTAATGACACACCAACTCTAGACCTAATCAATCATGCGGGGGATTCACTTTATTAAGTCATCGCGGTCTCACGGCGAAGCCCTTGATTTGTTCTTTGTTAGTTGACCCAAACTAACGTCATCAAGACCAATGGCACTAGAGAGAAGAAGGGTTCGTATGTAAGCTCATCAGACTTGTCAACGCAGCACAGCTCGTACATGGAAAGAAGGTAGTAGGCTCCAGATGCAGTGCAGTCCTGAACTGCTAATGAACCTACCCAAATTCACCAAAGACTAGTTGAGTACTTATAACAAATCGCGGGTTCTAATCTACAATCCGGCGGCGTTTTGCCTGCACGCTGGTAATTTCATCCTCATCTTCAGAATCTCCATCGTCGCCATAGCCTAACACAACGGACTCGCTGTCCACGGCAGAGCTACAAGTGGTACCAGGGGAGCCTGGGTCCGCAGCTGGATCGAACTCACCAAATCCTTCTTCCCATGAATCTTGCCCCACCACGCAGCCCAAAGCTTGCGGCTGAGATTCTTGCTGTTGGACGACCTCGCCCTGGAAAAACATAACATCAGGACATTATCCGCCAGCCCCTGTTGATATGCATCGGGCCACCTGCGTGAGAGCGATCAGCCGTTTGGCATGCTTACCTCCCCATGGGCGGCGTCGACCTCGTTCTGCAGATCCGTCGAGCTCCACGCACTACTTGCGCAATCGAATCGCGGGGGAGACGACGGCTACATTACAAAGCGGTTCCAAGCTGGGTCACGATGGACTTGCTGCTGAATAATACACAGAAATCTCGAAGGAAAAAGCAAGGGACTACTCGAAGATTCACGCCGTCGAAACCATCGCGCGCCGCACCCCTAGTTGTACCACTGGCCCCCGATTCAGCTAGAGAAACCTCCATCAGATGCAGGCCACCGATTTCAAAAAAATTCAAAGCAGTATGGCAATGGTGTTTCTCAAGGTGAGGCTGCCGAACAACCACCCCCCCCCCTCACTTCTTACTTATACCCCCGTGGCGTTGCCAACCCGTAATTCCGCTCCCACACATGCATTAAATCATCTTTTTTGAATTTTGAATCGTTGCGCACGAGCGCGGAAGTATGGCGAGGGTTCAACAAGAGGGGGCTGGGGTTGTGTGCATGTTTCCGGCGTTGGGTCGCTGCGCCGCGTGGCTGGTTCCACGTCGTAAGCAAAACCATCGGAGCAGGAAACCAGTGCTCCTCTCTCATGCTAGACACTACGAATCACAATGAAAACCGCCGACGGCACCCATATTTTTGTAGCTCCATGTATTGCGGAAAATATTCTACCTCCAAGATAGACAGTACAGCAGAAAAATAGTTCTGGCCTACCGGCTGGATACAAGCATAAAACTTAGCAGTACTAGCATGCAGCTAGCAGATAACATCGTACAACATAAAACCAACTCATACACCCTCCCAGGGAAAAACATTCATGTTTGGTAAAATGGAACAACTACATCAGTTATCAGCAAACCCAATCGGCCTTTTGCATGTAGTACGCCGATGCCCTTCCAAACCACAGTTTTTGCATTTGCCTGGTTTTCTCGGCTTCTTTGGCTCATCACCCCTATCTGGGCATGTGGTCCGTTTATGACCTCCCCGCCGACACAGGCTGCAGAACCGGGTTCTCTTACTAAGCCCTTCATATGGCGCCTTGTCTCTGCTGTTCGTCGGCCTGCCTGGACCCTTCCTTTTCTCCGGTGCTGCGAGGCTCTGTAACGCATTCGTGCTGACAGAATTAGTAGCACTTTGGCAGTGATCACCATGTAGACTAGCTAATGAGTTGCCGCCATTGGCAGAGTGCCTGGCATCTTCATTTGAAATCACACGGTCCTCAAAAGCGAGGCCATCCCTTTTCTCTGCTAGAGGCGCCGCACTCTGAAGCAGCAAATCCAGGTTGGCATTGACGTGTTCATAGCATGCAGCGCTTGCGTCCCCCATCCTCACAACTTCCATGGCTTTGAAGTACAGCGTCGCATGCCTAAACGTAAATGACAAATTTTGTGAATTGTCTTTTTGGTATTGCACCAGGTGATCGGGGAGTATATCCCTTGCATCCCTGGTCCAACGTTTTAGGATATGGTGTTTTGGAATGTCTTCAAGGTGAAGAATTTCCGTAACCTGCACGTCAAGAACAACAGACTCAACAAGTGTGTTTGCAGCTAATGAGTTTCTTTATTCTTTCGCAGCATGCGATCTATGTTGGATTCTTACCCTCAACACATGGCTGCAAAGCATCCCTGTGTGTTCAAATTGCCCGCACTCGCAATTGAATATCGACCTGTCTTCGCTGATGGTCACCTCGTACTCGACCCTACTCCACTTTTCCCTTTTTGCTCCATTATTGTGAGTGGTCCTGTATTTCCTCATCCTTTCCACCTCTGTAACATTGTATGCAGTTCCTTCCATTAGTAAACGACCGAACTCCTCAAACATGTTCCTGGTGTACACCTTGCTGGCATGTCGCTCTATTGCGAGATTAGTCCGCCTCACCGCACCGCCCTGCAAGTAAAACAAAACGAAGAATGGAAATAAAATCAAGTCGATTGATCAGTTTTGCATCTATTGCAAGATGCTTCTGGTGCAGCCAGAACTACTAACGACTCATGCTAAGAGTGCACTCACTATCATTGTCCTCTTTTCCTCGTAGCTTTCGTCGCGCTCGCGGTCAAACTGAAGCTTCATGTATTGCCTGACAAACACGTGCATTGGGCTTGCTGGTGGCATGTAAGACTTCAACATGTGGTTTGCACTCTCACTCCTTTGCGTGCTTGTCATTTTTGCGCAGAACACTCCTCTGAAATAAGGTTTTTCCCACTTCCGCCTAGTCTCATATATTTGGGTCATGTAGCTATGGCTCCTCAAGCTGTACTTATCTAGCAGCGCCTCCCACGCTGTTTCAAATTCCTCCTCCGTCAGCATATGGTTAACAACTTTGTGGAATTCAGCTTGAAAATCACTCTTCTTCGTGTACAAGGGCCCTAGTGTCTCCTTCGCTTTCTTCAGAACGTGCCATTTGCACCAACGATGCACCGTGTCAGGATATATCTTCTTGATTGCTACCTCCATCGCCCTGCACTGGTCTGCACAATAAAGAGAAGCATTCCAAATCTTAATAAGTCTGCCGATAATGAATAAAAATTACCAAGACAGATCGAATAGTATCTTGTTTTTTCCCTGTTTTGCTGGACACTCTCACCTGTAAGTATTGTCTTTGGCGGAGGTCCACCCATCATACGTACAAATTCCTCAAACACCCATTCAAAGCTTTCTTCCTGCTCGTCACGCATCAGCACCCCCGCAAAGATAATACTCTGGTAGTGGTTGTTGACTCCGACAAATAGCCCAAACGGCATATCATATAAGTTTGTCCTGTAGGTAGTGTCAAAAGTCACAACGTCGCCAAAGAATCTGTATTGCATCCTGCTGCTGCCGGTAGCCCACATCAGGTTCTTAACTTTGCTGTCTTTCTCAGCCAAAACCACATAGGAGAACCCAGGGTCATTTGCTCGGATGTCAGCAAACGCTTGAAGCGTCTTCCTAACGTCGTCTTCAGCTTGCTCACAGCTAATTTGGCCACAGATATTCCTTAGCGTCCTCTTCGTGAAGGGGACCTTTTCCACAGAACCAAAGAAGCTCCCAATGATGCTGTATACTTTCCCAAGATTTACATTGTTTTCCCTCAGTTGCTTTATTAAGTCTTTGGTGTAAACATCTATGTGCTTATGAGATGGCCAGTGCACTTTCTCTCCCATTGTCAGCGACATGGAATGGTTATGACTTGCCCGGTGCTCTGTGATGTACCAGCTGTTGTCGGAAGCACGTAGGAGCCTGATCAGAGCTGGGCACTCACATCTACAGGATCGACTGTTTTCAGTCTCCGGTTTTCCCTGCAGGCCGCGGAGCAGTCACGTTAGTACAAGAGTTTGCTTTCTAATTGAAATTGTACAATTCAGCGGATCAACTAAATAAAATGTTTCATATTCACTTCATTTCAGTTATTTTGTTGTATGAAACAAGCACTCACCGAGCAACCACACACTATTTCCTGCATAGTTTTTGTCCTCTCGGCGTTGAGTCTGCTTTTTCCATATCTTATCCCGAAACCCACTTCCCATGAGTACAGGTTATAGAAATCATACGCCTCACCCAACGAATCAAAACTAAGCCCCAGCTCTGGTTTCACGACGCTCTTATCAGGTTGCTCTGCATACTTGCGTATTGAAATTTCTAATGCGCTCATCCTCGATGGGCAGGGCACCCGGTCAGGTGGTGCACTTCCGAGCCGAAGCCTGCAAATTAAGAAAAAAAAGGGGGGGTTATGTAGTTAGATTCTACATTTCTTTTCAGAGTCGACAGGAACAGTTTCCCCTGACTTCTTTTTCTTTCGAAATGATTACAGTTGTATTTTGTTGCTAGTCCTATAGCATACAAGTAAAAACAGGACACTGGGCTTGTCCTCATAACCCACCACTAAAGCCAGCGGCCCCTTTAATTCCAATATATACATTCAGTATTCATTTTTGTTTTAAGCAAATTTGTCGGGAACGTAATAACAATGGATGTCTTCTTTTAATCCACACCCGAAGGCTACTGCAGAATCATGATTTTTGGGAAATGACTTCATAAATCATTTACGAAGCCATAACAGACGAACTTTCTGAATCACTTTTTGCACAGACAAATGTATGTAGGGTACGAATTTCAACAGCATTTTAAAGTGCTAGTTGCAAACAGCATAGTGCAGTTTTCACCTTTTCGTCCATCCGGGGGCCTGTGGATTCACCCTGCCTGTTGATTGAGCAGACCTCGTGGGAGATTCAGCTTGGAAACCATGGACACCTTGCTGGGTTGCAGCTGCTGCTTCTACGTCCTCCACCTGAGTCTGCTCAGTGACGCCATTGACCTCACCCATATCCTTAGTTGCAGTCCCGCTCTCCAGCAAATATAGTAGTTGAACTGGATCTGGGTTCTCTAGGCTGTCTGCAAATTCCTCGCGCACCGGGAACCTGCAAAATACAAAAAGGCCAGTCGCCCGCAAAAGGATTAGAAATATAAGATCTAGTCACGCCGCCGCCAGTTACGAAGAACAGCAAATATTTCTTAGATCTCGCCGGCAACCAACCTGTCAACGGCGTCGAGTAGAAACTCCATACCCTCTCCCTCCATTACTTTAGGCCGCAGCCGGAGCACAGTCCCGTACGCAACCCGGTTCGCCGGCCTCCCGTCCGACTCTCCGCCTTTTCCGGCGACGAGACTCCCCGGTACCGCGGCGGCGAGGAGGGCACTGTAGGACGAACCAGGCGGTAGTGGAGGACAAATCTATCTTTTTTCCCCATCTCTTGCCGGACGAGGGGGGGTCGCGTCGACCGACGACAGTCTCAAGCGGCGTAAATGCCCACCGGCCACACGGACCCACTATCTGAGTCATTGGCCCAGAATAACCAGCCTAACATTCTGGTCCACGGCCTAGATATGAAAGTCCACTACCTGGTCCACGGCCTAGAAGGAAAGCCGTCGTCCTGGTCCACGGCCCAGACCCATCCAGCGAAACGGCCGTCGGGACGCGCCCCACCGCCCCGCTTGTATCGCACTGTTTCCTACCGTACGCCCTGATTTATTCTGTTTCTCCTCGCACGTATCTCTCGCACCAGCTGGATTTGTCCACATCCCAAGACCGAAACGAACGATGCAGATTATGAGAGCAGCTGAGCTCGGGCTCCAAATCGCCGCTTCCTTTAAGTTGTTGTTTTATTAAAACTAGTTTATAGAATACTTTATTTAGACTGTCTCTTTTGGGTCATCCTCAACCTTGAGAAAGATTCCAAGCTGTTCATATGGGAGGCACCATGCCCAGCACGTCGACCACGGCATATTCCGCAGCTCTCGACATGCCTATCACGAACATGGAGTTGGGCGTGCTTGATCACGTCATGTCCATCAAATTGCTGGCCGATGCTGGGCCTGGTGCATGCGACCGCCGGGGAACTCAGGCGCTATTTCATTGAGCTGCGCCGTGGTGGCCGTGAGCGCCGAGGAAACGGAGGCCATGACAGAGACGCACAACGTGCTGCGTGGGCAGGTGCTGCGCGCGCCGCGCGGTCGACGTGACGGAGGCTGCACTGTTCCTTGCGTCTGACCAGGCCGGGACGCCGGTGGCGACAAGCTGGTCTTCGGCGGCGTCACCACCGCCATCAACCCCACTGTGCTGCTCTCTGTCGGCCTCGTCTTCAGCTGATCTACGTGATGCAAAAGAGCGCGCGAGGTAGGTGTTCTCGAGGCTGAACGGCGTGGGCATGGGACAGAGCTGGACTGCTCGAGTAGCCGCTCCTTGAGGAGGTCCTGGGCCGTCGCTTGCCCCACCTGCTGCTTCACTGACGGTAAGAATGGTGGGCTCGCCGGCGGCACCAACTTGCTGGATTTGCGCACCTCGTTGACGGATGACAGTCGAGCGAGCAGCAGCCGGGGCACTCACACCAGCACCTGGAATCGGAATGCGACCTTGTTGTACTGGATGCTGCACGCCGTCGTTTCCAGCAAAGCCATGTACATCTCGTCTCGTCACACACACGACGACCACAGTGGCACCAAGCACGCCCACGGTCACAGGAGAAACGCGGCCGTCGTCCTCGCTGAGGAGCAGTTAGGACACCTGGAACGGGGCTAACCTTGCCCTAGTAGACGTACTTGAACGCTACCCACCGGCGCATGTCTCATGGAAGCTAGAGTCTGATTGAAACGAACGATAAGCTAAACTGGTTTGTAGAAAAACGAGTATTAGTCGTTTTTCCAAATACTCGTTTTCCTGGTTTATGGGAAACCAAGTTTTCCTTATCCTGAGATTTGTTGGATCAACCAAACATAGTTTTAGGCGGTTAGAATCCTGAACGCGAATAGTGGAAACAGGTTTGGCATAAATCCCGTGTCCAAACAACCCGATAGAGACTTAAAGTGGGCATTTGGGACTTATAAAATAAGACTCTCAGAGGGACTTATAGGGAGTTCTAGTTGGAATATGGTCTTTTAGTCCATGTTAAGTCCCAAGAAACAAACAGGTAGGGACTTTTAAGGACTTGGGACTTAAAAGTTGAGCCTAAAAAAAGTCCTAGGACTTATGAACCAAACAGGGCCTAAGTCTGATGTGCGAATCTTTCTCGCACAAAAAAAAGTCTGATTCCCGAATCGACGTGTCGTCCGACGGAAAGGGTCGTTTCATCAAGGGAAAAGTATATTTAGTGTCCTTAAATTTTTTCAAAAGTATAAAAATGGTCCCTCGACTTTAAAACCAGCAAAACTTGGTCCCTCGGAGTGGTTTTTGACTCAGACACGTACACGGAAGGTGCTCGGTGTAATCTCATCAAGCGGCAGTGCACATTAGAGGTGGCGCACTCGAGTAGTAGCGGCAGGGCGTGCCAACGGTGCCCAGCAGTGTGCGGAATGAGCGAATACGGTGGCAGATGCAGCTGGCGTCGGCGCGGCTGGGTGCGCGACGGCCGGCGGCTCCATTGTGAGGCTGATGAACGACGACCTGTACAGGATGCCCTTCTGGTGTTTGTTGCCGAGGTGGTAGCTGCTGGAGTGTTGGAGGCAGGGTCAACGGGGTGAAGGTCCCAAAGCTGCTCTTTCGCTCTTGTCACTGCCACCGCTGGAGCTTGGGCACGAACTACTGTGTACGGTAGTGGATGGTGGGCGCGCGATCTCGTCGGAGCTCTAGTTCCCTGCATGTCCGCGTCCCAAGTTCCACGGCGCCTCTTCAGACCTCTCCCAATGCAATGGTGTTTAGATGAGGTGCTAAGTGCATTAAATACCTTAGCAACTCAACTCCCCAATGCATAGGTGCTTAACTTGTTGTTGCTAAGCACACTTTATTTAATGAGTTAACACCTAAAGTCTTTCATGCATTGGTCAAATTGTTTCATTTAAGTGGTTTGCCTAGGTTCTCGCGCTTGGCATTGGTTCTTCCTGGGGTCACCAAAGTGCTCTCTCCCCTCTTTAAATGATGTGCCATGTCATTTTTCCACTTATGTGGCATGCTTAGCACCTGTCCACG
Organism: Triticum aestivum; assembly: GCF_018294505.1. Taxonomy (NCBI): domain Eukaryota; kingdom Viridiplantae; phylum Streptophyta; class Magnoliopsida; order Poales; family Poaceae; genus Triticum; species Triticum aestivum. Next base: position 43,989,380 of record NC_057800.1, read on the forward strand.
GTGGAGCACTGGGAAGGGCCTCATGGTCCGGTCCCGTGGCCTGGTCATCTAATGCGGCGGAGCCGCTTTCTTTTGCTCCTCGGCCGGCACACGTTGGGACTGGCCATTGCCAATGTGGCCGGTGACAGCAGGATCTCGCCAGCTCGTCTCGGCAATGCCGCCTGTGCGATAACTGTTGGGAAATGTAGTATTTAAAAAAACTTGACTACGGTCACGCAAGATCTATCTAGGAGAAGCATAGCAACGAGCGGGGAGAGTGCGTCCACGTACTCTCATAGACCGAAAGCGGAAGCGTTTAGTAACGCGGTTGATGTAGTCGAACGTTTTCGCAATCCAACTGATCCAAGTACCGAACGCATGGCACCTCCGCGATCTGCACACGTTCAGCTCGGTGACATCCCTCGAACTCTTGATCCAGTTGAGGCCGAGGGAGAGTTTCGTCAGCACGACGGCGTGGTGCCGGTGATGATGAAGTTACCGATGCAGGGCTTCACCTAAGCACTACGACAATATGACCGAGGTGGAAAACTGTGGAGGGGGGCACCGCACACGGCTAAAGATCAACTTGTGTGTTTATGGGGTGCCCCCCTCCCCCGTATATAAAGGAGGGGGAGGAGGAGGCCGGCCAAGGGGGAGGCGCACCATGGGGGGGAGTCCTACTAGGACTGCAAACCTAGTAGGATTCGCCCCCCCCCCTTTCCTATTCCAAGTGGGAGAAGGGGGGAAGGAGGAGGAGGAGAGAAGGAAGGAGGGGGGCGCCGTCCCCTCCCCTTGCCCAATTCGGATTGGGCCAAGGTGGCGCGCGCCACCTCCTCGCCGGCCCTCTCCCTTCTCCACTAAGGCCCATGAGGCCCAATAGATTCCTGGGGGGGAGGGGGGTCCGGTAACCCCCGGTACTCCGAATCCGAAACGACCCGAACCATTCCGGTGTCCGAATATAAACTTCCAATATATGAATCTTTATGTCTCGACCATTTCGAGACTCCTCGTCATGTCTGTGATCTCATCCGGGACTCCGAACAACCTTCGGTACATCAAATCACATAACTCATAATACAAATCGTCATCGAACGTTAAGCGTGCGGACCCTACGGATTCGAGAACTATGTGGACATGACCGAGACACATCTCCGGTCAATAACCAATAGCGGAACCTGGATGCTCATATTGGCTCCTACATATTCTTCGAAGATCTTTATCGGTCAAACCGCACAACAACATACGTTGTTCCCTTTGTCATCGGTATGTTACTTGCCCAAGATTCGATCGTCGGTATCATCATACCTAGTTCAATCTCATTACCGACAAGTCTCTTTACTCGTTACGTAATGCATCATCCCGTAACTAACTCATTAGTCACATTGCTTGCAAGGCTTATATTGATGTGCATTACTGAGAGAGCCCGGAGATACCTCTCGGACAATCAGAGTGACAAATCCTAATCTCGATCTATGCTAACTCAACAAACACCATAGAGGCACCTGTAGAGCATCTTATAATCACCCAGTTACGTTGTGATGTTTGATAGAACACTAAGTGTTTCTCCGGTATTCAGGAGTTGCATAATCTCATAGTCATAGGAACATGTATGAGTCATGAAGAAAGCAATAGCAATAAACTAAGAGCATATCTAACCGTTGGCCCCCCAGGAGGGGCTAAAATTCGCCCCCTGGGGGCGCACCGGCGCTAAACCGCGCACTGGGGGCGTGATGCCCCCAGTCGCGGCGCCCATGTTTTTTTAAAAAGTCAAATATGGCGCAAACACGGCTCAAATTTAACGCAAACATCGGGGAGTTCGTTCAAATTTAAACATATTTTACAAAAAAGAAAAAAGAAAAAAACTAGCACGGGCTGCCCCCGCCGTCTCCATCATTGCTCGCCGCCCGCCGTCGCAGTTCTACATGCCGAGGAGGCGGTAGAACCGCGTGTAGTCTCCGCCGTCGTCATTGTCGTCGGCGTCGGCGTCCCCGCCTTCGCCGCCGCCGTCCTTGCTGCATCCCTCCCCCGGTTGGCGCGGCGGGTTGGACGGTCCGGGGCCGTCGTCATCGTCGTCGCTGTCGAGGACGACGATGCCGTGCTCGTCCTCACGCCCACGCTTGCGGGCGGCGATCTCCTCCAGGGCTCGGCACTGCCGGACCATCTCGTCGCGGAGGTAGTCATCCCGCGCCCATCGCAGGGCGTCCTCGTCGGAGAAGCCGCGCCAGCCTATCTCCTCGTACTCCGCGAGGAGGCCGGGCTCCGGCTTGGGCTCGACGAGGACGAAGCGGCCGGTGGGGGGGGGGGCGGAGTCGCTGATGCGGACGCTGGAGCTGCGGGTACGCGCGCTGACAGGCGTGTCCTGGGGCTCCGGCTTGACGGGGCGGAGGCAGGGAGAGCCCGACGAGCGGCCGGACAAGGAGGAGGACGCCCTGGGTCGCTCCATGCGCCTCGGCGTCCAAGAGCTTCCACGGCGTCGTGAGAAGGATGGGGGAGCGGGGTACTCGAGGCGCGGCGTGTTGCCGCCCTCGATGTACTCGAGGACGGCCTCCAACGTACGGCCGGCCACACCCCACCACCGGCGACGGCCCTCGGAGTTGAGCCTGCCAAAGGGCACGATGCCGTTGGTGGCCTCGAGCTGCTCGGCGTGACGGCGGCGGAAGTAGGGCTCCCAGAGCGGGCTGTCGGGGACGTACCGTGGCCCCTCCCTCGCCGCCCGTGGCAGGGACACGCGGATCCGTGCGATCTCCGCACGCCGCGCCGCCCCGGTGAGTGGTGGTGGCACCGGCATGCCGCCGGCGCTGATCCTCCAAGCCCCGGGCACCCGCATGTCCGGCGGGACTGGGTACTCGGCCTCGAAAAGGAGGCGAGCCTCGTCCTCGTGAAGATGGCAGCGCCCGAAGCCATTCGCCGCCACGCCGTCGCCTGGAAAGCGCTCAGCCATTCTTCTCAACTGGATACGACGAGAAGAGGAAGGGGGAGAAATGGGCGCGTCGGCGTGGAGTATCTGTGCGTGTCTCCGGCGCGCTGGTGATCGGCTTATATAGGCGGAGGCGCCGCTTTGTAGGCTTGGCCGGCGAGTTACGCGTGGCGGCCGAGGGGAGGCGCGTCGCCCGGCCTTCACTGCGCCGCCCGTGAGGCATCAATGGAGGCTGACCGGCGCGGCAGCGCATGCAGCTTTGGCATTGATTCGTCACGGGAAACGAGGCGATGAGGACGACGAAGCAGCGAGAAGAGAGTCGAGTTGCTGACGCGGCTGGCCCGCGGCTCTTCGCGCCAAAAACGATTCGCCCGGCGCCCCCGAGCAACCCCCAGCGCGTCGGGTTCGGGTTGGGTCCGCCGACGCCAATTTCGGCCCGAGCCGGCGAAAACTGGGCCCTTGGGGGCACGACTGGGCCGATTTTTTAGCGCCGGCGGCCGAAAAATCGCCTGGGGGCGGCTGGAGATGCTCTAAACGATCATAGTGCTAAGCTAGACGATCATGATACTGGAAGATGACGTCATGGCGGTTTACAAGATTTATGCGAAGGTGCTGAAAGAAGAATTTTTCTCAAGTGTTTAAGATTGACATGAACCAGTTCAAATCAATCTAGGGCCTAATGTTGGGGATATTACTACTGGGTATAAACCGGCCAGGAGAGGCCGAGTTATCCCCATAATGAGTTATTTATATATGAGGCCCATGAAGACAAGGATTGTGGCGCTTTATGAAGGCCCAAGGCCCAGAGGCGGGTTATGGACTGTACACATAAACCGCCAAATCATATGTAACTTGTGTTGTAAGATAAGCAAGGTAGAAACTGAGCCATACACGTTTATGAGCCGGCCTCGGGATTCTGTAAACCGCCGAGCATCAACCTGTGTATATAAAGGGACGACCCGACGGCGGTTTAGGGACAGGAAACAACAACTCGAGAGCCAGGCATAGCGGATTCGCTCCCTGGTCATCGAAACCCTAGCAATTCCACAACAACTGGATTAGGCCTTTACCTTCACCACAAGGGGCCGAACCAGTATAAACTCTCTGCGTCCTTTGTCCACTTTAACCCCTTTAAGCTAACCCGTTGCGATGGCTCCACGACTAAGTCCTTTCGCTAGGACATCTGCCGTGACAAAACCACGACAGATAGGCTTCCCTGTTTGTGCCCCTTTCGTGATGGATGTGTGTGCTAATTCTTCGTCCTCTGATGCCTCTGTCACTTCAGAGACTTCGGAATCAGTGGACTGCATGCTATGCTTTTTCTCCACTTCTTCTTTGTCAGCTATTCCATTTGATTCTAGCATCGTGTCCCCTATAGTTTCTGCCCCTTCAGTGCCAAATGTTTGTGCTAATTCCTCATCCTGAGCTGGCTGTATTTGTTCACTTGTTTCGTTGAAGCTTAATTCCTGAAAGCAACATTACAAGATATAATATAGTTAGAATTAGAACTATTTGGGACATAGTTGAAAAAAAATATATGCCTGTGTCACCTCGGATTCAGTGAACCGCGAGCTCTTTTTTTCTGCACTTCATCTTTGTTGTCTATTCTATTTGATTCAGCCAGCTTGTCCCCTATAGTTTCTCCCCCTTCGGTGTCGAATCTTTGTGCTAATTCATCGTCTTGAGTTGGCTGCATTTGTTCACTTGTTTCCTTGAATGTTAATTCCTGAGAGGAACATTACAAAGAATAATTTGTATGGAGGATATAAAATAATTATAATTAGAACTATTTGGGATAGTTGAAAAGAAAGCATGCCTTTGTCACTTCGCAATCAGTAGCATGTGTGCTATTTTTTTCTACTCCATCTGTGTCGTCTATTTCATTTGATTCTTCCTCGCTTACTAACTGAAACACACAATAATACAATATTATACAGTACTTATAAAACAGAAAATATTATTAAGGTGAGTAAAGAATTATAGGCATGATATTATTATACTACAAATTACATATTGTTCTATCCCACCAGAATAAAAATAATAATGACATGTGAAAATAAAAAACGTCTTTGTCAACTTAGAGTATCACCTCATCAATCTCCATATTTTCTGTATCATCCTTGATGGGTTGTTCTTTTATTGCCTTTGTTCACTCGGTGTTCATATGCTATCTTTGATTATGATGCCTTCAATCTGAATATTTTGTGTATGCTCGTCCACTAGTGTAGAACCGGGCTACAGCACCGGTTCGTCAGGGCCTTTAGTGCCGGTTCTGCAACCGGCACTAAAGGGTGGGGATTAAAGGTCCCTCCCTTTAGTACCAGTTATGCACGAACCGCCGCTAAAGGGCCAACACGTGGCATGAGCCAGCACCGGGGACGGGGAGACCTTTAGTACCGGTTGGTAACACCAACCGGTACTAAAAGGTTAGAGGGGTTTTGGGTTCAGGGTTTCTTTTTCCTTTAATTTTGTGTTTTCCATTTAATTCTTTTTCGTTTGCTGGTATTTTACGATACTACATATTGTACATGTTATCATCAAATGTCTCGCACCACCATATTCACACATACACATGTACGTATATATATACAATCTCTCCTACATGGAGGCATTACTGCGGTAGCGGGTAATGGAATTCTCCTCTAGGATCTATGACCTGGTCGAGCAAAAATCCCGCTATTTCCTCTGCAATTGCTCGTACACGATCCATTGGTAGGAGCTTCTGCCGCACCTCAGTGAACTGTTAAGAAGGAGATCAATATGCATGTATTAGTTGTGTGGCTAGATATCGATAATGATGTAAAAATTGTGTATAGTGTTCTGGCAAACGTACCCATATCTTTCTATCAGATGTGCTCCTTTCGAACATCATCATGTGAATGTTCTCGCAAACGTAGTATGCACATAATTCATTCCCCGGCTCCTGCTTCGTGGCCTGTACGAGAATAGAGTTCAATCAGATAATAATTAATCAAGCATGATAATTAATGTTATTGAAACTAGAATTAAAGAGATTGCATGGTAGCTAGCTAGCTAGTACTACTTAATTAATGACCGTGGGTCGATACCAATACATATTCTCTCTGAACTGGCCTGGAACGTCTTTGATGAACTTTTGCCAAGCCATGCCGGCTTGCCGGCAAAGAAAATGAATAAAGGAGTTATTAATTAGTTGATATCAGGACATATATATAATGATTGAAATTACCTGTTGACTATCCCCTTCACGATTGAGTACTCTTTAGGTTTTTTAAGCAGTGATTCCAGTACTTCAACTTTTCCTTCTTTAACTTTAATGTCTACCAAAATCCAGTGGTACCTGCATGCGCACGTTTGCATGTATAAATTAAGCGGGCGTGTGCATAACACTCATCAACTAACCCTAAACCCTATACGCTTATTAACATCTAGCTAGAAACAAAAACATAATTTGTAGTACAAGATAGTGTGACTCACTGGAAGTTGTTAGGAAGTAGTATATCTGCATTGGTAATGAGGCGCTTCAAGAACTCTAGCATGTTATTCTCTACTTCTTGTTTATAATGTTCATATGACCATGTCTCTTCATTAATGGTATTTGGGTCAATGAACCCAATGCCATAGCGTCCAGCTTTACTCAATTCGGACATCTTCATCCTATATAATACCACAGAAAAAAATATATAGTGAGGATAATTATAGGTAATGATCAACGAGAGCACTACAGCTAGCTTGAGACTTAAATTATAGAAAGAAATCACTTACAAACAATAGCAACGGACGATAGATTTGTCGAGTGCGTCATATTTGAATAACTGAAACAGTTCTTTATACTCAATAGACAGAGCTAGCTTATGGAAGTAATCATCTTCCTTGACTTTCACCATGAGGGACTATAGATTGTGGGTCTTGCAAATTTTCATGTGCCATTGATGCAATTCATACATTCTCGTTGGGAGGTTCTTGACCTCCTCGGGCTCAACCAAAGGTTCACCACGGACATATTTCCGTTTTATTTCCTCCTCTCTAAGCAGAGACATGGGCTCCATCTCGAGGAGTTGTCCAACAGTCATACCGAGCATTTCATCCTGCATTATGTGCTCCTCGGTTATTACCAGATTGCCTAGTTGGGGAACGTTAACAGGGGGATCAATTGCATCGCCTGTTCTCCCAGCTGGGGAACAGTTTTCCCGCATTTTTTGCCAGCTGCTTGGCTCGAGCTCGAGCTCGACTCCTTCTGTACTCGTGCTTGATGTGCCTTCCTGATTTGGCGCTCATAGTCTGAGTCAACAGGCTTGGGAGCTAGTGGTCTAGCCATACATATAAAGTGGTCAATCTTTTCCTCAAGCACTTTCTCCCTTGGCGGCGGTGCCGGTTTCGGTCCAAAATGGGCGTCCACTTGGTCCTTCACTATGGTTGCGTTTTGCTCCTCGGTCATGTCGTAAGGCCTCTGAGGAAGAGGAGCGAGGCTTGGACCATATTTATATCGCTTGGCTCCGCCTGTACCTCCTGTACTACCTCGACTCGTAGCGCTACATGCCACAACTGCGGCGGCTCTCTTCCCCGATTGCTGAGGCGGCGGAGACGGCTGACGTGGCTGAGTTGGAGCATTAGGAGTGGCCTGACGCTGTGCCGGACTTGAAGCAGGAGGAGTGGCCTCACGCGATGTCGGACTTGAAGGAGGAGGAGTGGCCTCACGCTGTGCTGTACTTGAAGCAGGAGGAGTGGCCTGCTGCTGTGCCGGACTTGGAGGAGGAGGAGTGGCCTCACATCAAGGAGGAGTCGGATGACGACGCAGTGTCGGTGGCCTTCAAAAGATGATGCAATCCTTTCTCCATAGGATGATATGATGTATGGCCTCTCCTAGTGTGTGCTCCTCGTGTTGTCCAGGAATGTCAAGCTCTAGCCTCGAATATTGGTCCACCCCCTCATCAACCATGACACAAGCATAGCCGGCTGGAATCGGGTTGCAATGGAAGGTTGCTTCGGGGGGATTTGTATAAGCAACGACGTCCGCCACCTTCATGGATATGTTCTTTATTTTGAAGTGTAGCTCACAGTTAGTGTTCTGCATGATGTCATCCACGGGGTATCTATCCAGCAGTGTGTCCCCCGGGACGGAACCAATCCTGCTTCTCGACATGGATGGGATGGTGCTATCCAATGCTGGATCATCCGCTAGCTGCTGCCGCTGCTGAGACCTCCTTTCCTGGCTAATTAAGTCGATCTGCTGCTGCTACCGCTGGAATTTGAGTGCCAAGTCCGCGTGCGCTAATTCTAGGCCTTGAAGGCGTTCTGCTTCCTACTTCCTCTGCTCCTCCTCCATCTTCCTCTTCTTATCCTCCTCCATCTTCCTTCTTGCACGGGTCATGTAGTCGTCGTTCCATTCTGAAAAGCCCTCATACCAGAATAACGCCCTTGCCTCGTGTTCTTCCCGGGTGTTCAGGGTTTCCCAGGGTGCGCGTAAGCTCGTCGTTCTCTCTGTTGGGCATGAACACCCCCGTTCGAGCATCTTCTATTGCTTGAAGTAACTTATCTTCGGCTCTTAGACTTGCCTTCTTGGAAACTAGGCCTGTCTTCGGGTCCAACGCCCCCCATGTGCATAAAACCAAGTTCTGCACCTGGGGCCCCAGCTTCTAGTAACTGGAGTGACCCCTGCATCCAGCATCTCTTCCTCAGACTTATCCCACTTAGGCATTGCCACCGTGTTGCCACCTGGCCCCAGCCTATGGAACTGCGTCTTTTTTGCGGCATTGGCCTTGTTTTTTCTCAACTGTTCCTTAGCTAATTCGAATTCCTTGAATTTCACGAAAGCGGGCCAGTGTTCTCTTTGCTTCTCCAGTGTTCCCTTGAATTCTGGAGTCTTGTTTTCTCCCTCGACGTAGTCGGCCCATACAGTTTTCTTGTGGGTGTTGAATGCAATTACCATCTTCCTAAGAGCAGCGTCCTTGACTTTCTGCACATCTGCATCAGTGAAATGATCTGGTAGGGTGAAATGTTCCATGAGAGATTCCCAAAGCATTTTTTGGTCTGTCATTGACCCAAGTAACATCTGGACATTTATTTTTTGGCTCTTTCCATTCTTGAATGGAGATCGGGAGTTGGTCCTTCACAAGAACTCCACACTGATGAGCGAACTTATTCGCAATGTTCTTAGGCATGAGGGGTTCGCCATTAGCTTTGATGGAATCGATGTTGTACTTTACACCCTCCTTCAACTTTTTTCCCAGGCCTCGCTTTGTCCTGCTGTCTGTAGAAGCAGATTTGCTCGATCCGGAGGGCTGAAAGAAGAAAGATCGATTCGTTAATATATCTTCAAATAAGAAAACATGTGATGATCACCAGATGCCTGCTTATATAAATATACCTTGCCAGTCTTTGTTATTTCGAGATCAACATTGTCTGCATCATCATAATCATAATCATAGTTCATGACTTCATCCATTCGGTCGTCGAGATCGAATATCTTATCATCACCCTCCCTGGTATTGTTCAGATATTGGGAGCCGTCATCTGCTTCATTCAGATCATCTGGCCCGCGAGGGCTGCGTATGATCTCGAAAAGGGCCTCTTCTCCCTCTCTGACGGTATTGTCCGCCATAGCTTTTATTTAACTAATCCAAAAGAAATATCAAACAATTTAGTATTCAAATTACAATGCATGGATGCAATCAATAAGGAAAAAATAAATCATAGTACATAATATGCATTGTCTCAAATAATATATAATCTTGAATACATCATCTCGAATAATATATAATCTCAAATACATCGTCTCTAATAATATATATAATCTCTAATACATCGTCTCGAATATTATATATCGAATACATAACTGGCTAGGTAGCTAATAATGATCGAATACTATAGAAGAATCTAGGTCACTCGCAGTTCCTAAGACGCGGGCGGTGGACACCCAAAGAGAAGGAACCATCACAGGATCATATCTCCGGTCATCTGCCCAAAGAACCTGCCAGGTATTGGAGAACCTGACGTCCATAGCAGCCATGTAGCGACGGACGTGCTCGCACTACAAAAAAAATACACATCCGTGACATTTTGGGCCGAACGAATTTTTTTTCTGTCATACATATGACACTTCTATGACAATAATTGTGACAAAACCCGGTATCATCATAGATGTGTTGGGCTCCTACTTCTATGACAAAAGATCATGACAGAAAATGGGCTTTTCGTCCTGGGCGGGCTGGAGACGCAGCTGCATGACATTCTTTGGACCGTCCATGACGGAAAAAACCATGGTAGAAGCGAGGGGGAGGAAAATTTCAGGGAGTTCCCCGTTACGGTGGGAGGTCGGGGGCTGAGCGATGCGCGTTTCTCTCGTACATGTACGCGCGTGTGTGCAAGGCATGTTGGCTCTAACTGAACCCGAGCGAGGCGTTGGGCTCTAACTGAACCCGAGCGATTGCACTATAGGCTACGCGTTACTGAACCCGAGCGATCGATCGATGGCTGTTAACTGAACCCGATCAAGTGATTCCTTTGCTATTGCTGCTAACTGAAGCCGATCGTTGGGATGAACAGTGAGCGTTGCAGGGGGTTTGGATGAACAGTGAGCGGTGGCGTTGCCTCTGGATGAACAGGACACCCCGTGGTGTGGTGGAGGGCTGGATGAACAGTAGACGGTGGAGGGGTGCCCGTGCAGGGGTGGATGAATAGGACCCCGTGGTGTGGAGGGCTGGATGAACAGTAGATGGTGGAGGGGTGGTTGAACAGGACCCCGTGGTGTGGAGGGCTGGATGAACAGTAGACGGTGGAGGGGTGCCCGTGGAGGGGTGGTTGAACAGGACCCCGTGGTGTGGAGGGCTGGATGAACAGTAGACAGTGGAGGGGTAGTTGAACAGTAGCCGGTGGAGTAGCGCGCGGTGGAGGCTGGATGAACAGGAGCCCATGGAGGCTGGATGAATAGGAGCCCGTGGAGGCTGGATGAACAGGAGCCCGTGGAGGCTGGAGGATGTCGACGGTGGAGATGAACAGTATCCCGTGGAGTCCTGTTTTGCGGTACACCACACCCCTCCCGATGAACAGGACCCCCGTTTCGACCGTAGTGCTCCAACACAAGTCCTTTCCTCTGTTTTGCGGTATGCCACACCCCTCCCGATCAACATGACCCCCGTTTCGACCGTAGGAGGTCTGTTTCCTCCGTTTTGCGGTATGCCACACCCCTCCCGATGAACAGGATCCCGTTTCGAACATGGCCGGTCGAACACAAGGCTGTTTCCTCCGTTCTGCGGTACGCCAGGCCTCGTTTCCATCGCTTGTTCCATCCAAGCCCTCCCGATGAACACGACCACGCATTCCGTTGCCTCCCCATGAACACGACGACGATGTTGTTTCTCCGTTCCGACCCAGCCATGTACACGAGCCCTCGCCATACGTATGCGCGAGTAGGCGTTCGAGACCCCGCCCGTACGTCAGGACCGGATTTTCGGGATATTAATTTCCCAGAAAATGGCCCTTGTGCTCACCAGCTCCAGGATTATTGTTAGCTGATGAGACACCAACTTGATACAGAAACTCCAAGCAAAGTACAAGATATGTAGTTCAAGACCATTCTGGTCTATGAGTACAACAAATGGTTACTAGTGGCTGATGGCGGAAGCGGTTTGCGGATCATCAGCCTCTATGGGACTCCATTTCCCACAGGAACAACTGACCTAGATAACTCCTATCTTCGCGAGACTGCTCTCATCACTGCCTAGGTTCCGGGATTGTCGTCCCAGTGCTCCTCTCCACGCGGGAAATCTGGCCAAGACAATAGCCAAGGACAAGCCAGTGAGTACTTTTGAATGTACTCGCAAACATTAAGAACCCAGGTATAATATAACAATTGAAACTCATGCTCTGAATTATTCCACAATCACATGTCAGTCACGAAAAATCCATGATGCACACAAGCAGGTTATTTGTGTCAAATATGAATATGCGATCAGAGAGTAAAATAATAATGCACCGATCGGGTGTCTGAAGTGACGCCTCGAAAGGATAATGATATAAAGCATACCTCAGTTGGACGTCTGAGCGACACCGCATAAAGGGCTTATAACGTAATTTAAATAACAAGCATGCCATAGTCGGGCGTCTGAGTGACACCACATAAAGGGCTTATAAAGTAATTTAAATAACGAGCATGCCACAGTCGGGCATCTCGGCGACACCTCATAAAGGGCTTATAAAGTAATTTAAATAATAAGCATGCCACAGTCAGGTGTCTCGGCGACACCTCATAAAGGGCTTATATGAGAGTAATCACAGTGAATATCCAGGAGGTAGAACCGTCCCAAGTATACTCAATAATTCAAATAATGTAAACGGTCAGTCCATAATAATAGTAATCATAATCATCATGTGCCACAAGTCATGATCCATGTTTTGGTTTAGCAAACTTTCTTCCGAAGACCGACACTATGACCGACACTTGACCCATCCCAGACTGTAGTCCCTAACCATGGACACGGCTATTCGAATAGATATAACCTCTGCATAGGGTGTACTCTTTACCCACGAGTAACGGGTTTCTTTAGTCCATCGGGACTAATTCCGTCTATGGACTTTTACTTGAAAACACACCTGACTCGCACACACCAGCTGAACTCCACCGGTGTCTGGAATCACCCAAGACACCTGTTAAGCAAAACTCTAAGAGGGGAGTCTACAACCTCGACTAGCATGGGATCACAAAATTTATACCGCGCGCAAACTCGGGGAGCTACCCCTTCAGCTACAACCGAAACACCCATGCCCCCGGACCAGGTGGCATGCCTACCAGCTGTAGTCGGTATCTTCCACCATGGCCTTTCTGTACGGTGTGTGCTAGAAAGGGGTTGAAAACTTACTGAACGGTACCCTTCCTGTGGCAGGGACAAGTGGTAGTACGAAACAAGTATGGGGGTTACCGGAACAAGACTCGATCTATGGTCGACTCAGGAGGTTTTAGTTTTCCATGCATGATTAGCATAACAAAAATATTTCAACCGATAGATAGAATCACCACTCCTCATACCTCATCATGCCATATCGGACACAACCATCCCGATGAGGAACTAGAGATAAGCCCATGTCTACCCAAGACAGAGACACTTCCGGCTTCCTTCCGGTAGGCATGGGAGGCATACGAGGGTGACTACTATCACAAACGTATCCAACTCTGATGGCATAGAAACATTATTATGTGATCGTAAGTATGATCATAACATCACATAAAAATTAACAGATACTCCGAGTCAAGGTGGTGTTGTAACCGTATCGGATAACACACACAATATTATGCCAGGGTTCAGAATGCTTGCCTTCACGCTGTGGAGAGGCAGGGTGCATTCCAAAACTTTTGAAAGTTTCTTCCTTCTCTCTCCAAAATTCCTATTTTGAAAAAAAATCAAATCAACACATAGTTTCAAAACAGTACAAAAAAAGTTGTTTGGAAAATTTTCAAATCAATACGAAAATAAAGTAGACCAAATTTGAGGAACAACAGAAAAAGAATCAAGTTATTTAGACTTATATTTAAAACGTTATAGCTAGTCAAAGTTTAGTCAAATTTCTATTTTAAATAAAACGAGAAAAAAAGGAAATGTTTCGGGGGGCTTACGCTTTCCTCTCAGCGAAGGCGTATTTGGAGGAATACGCCTCCACTTAAAACACGCTTCGGTGGGGCTGGGTCACTGACAGTGGGTCCCTTGGGCCCACTGGTCAGGTTTGACCAGTCTCCCGCGCCTCCTTCCTCCTCTGTCCGAGCGAGGCGGGGCTCCGGCGATCGCCGCCGACGAATGGCGGCTCCCCACGGGGATCCAAGGGCAGGGATGGATCCGCTGGTCCAGGGCGGTCCTCCCGGTGGTCGACAGGCTGGCGGGGACGAAGGGAGTCGCCGACGGCGAGCTCCGCGGCGGGGGTGGCTTCGGGTGGATTTGGGGGAACGAGTTACGATGGTTCTTGACTGCGTTTGAGAGGCGGGGTAGCTCCGCACAGTCGAGGGGAGTAGAATGGAAGCACAGGATGGACGGGGTGGTCCTGCCTGCGACGAATTGAACCGGAGCGAGGCGGCGGCCGAACTGGCCGGAGATGAGGAAGATGGCCTCCCTCCATCGTTGGCCGGCTATGGGAGTGCTAGGGGGATGGTACGGGGTTACCTGAGGGTCTGGATGACTCGGGGCTCCTTTATATAGGCGTTCGAGGTCGGTTCTTCGGCGGTCGTGGATAGGATCACCGGCAAACCGCCATTCCATAGTTGGGAGTGCGTGGCAGTGACGGGCGCTAGTAGACGAGCTCCTGGATAAGCTCGGGCTGCTCCAGGGGCAGCTGGCGCGCGGCTGTGGCTCGGGCGGCACCATCCATGGCAGAGCCCTGCTGTGGCCAGCCGCTAGCCGCCATGTCCGACCTGACGGCGGTGCTGTGGGGCTCCAGGGGCGACTCTGCGGCGAGGGAGGAGCCGGGGCGCGTTGGCTGGGCGCGGGAAGGGCCAGAACGGGCGCGGGGGAGGCGGCAGTGGGACGCGGCGACCCGGGCGCACGCACGTGCAAAACACGCGCTCTGGCCGCGCCAAGAGCACGCACGGTGACTGCTCGACGAAATGCCCTGGTGAGATAGGAGGCTTGTATGCAAACAAAAAAATAACAGGACTAGGTTAGGGTTAGCTAGGAGCTTAGTTGACATGCTGGTTTGGCAAAGTAAGCAGGTTAACAATGCAAACTAGTGTTCATGCCAATTCTGATCATGCACTCAAGGTGTTTGACAGAATGCCAAGGGCATCTAGGCAACTCTTGGGGTGGCCAAACTCTCCAGATTGGGGTCTCTTTAGATGTAGGTGATGATGGCAAGGTTAGTTTGACAAAAATAAAAACTTGTTAGTGCAAGTTTGTGAGAAAACTGATTCTGGACAGAAGGTAAATGGAATCATGGCATGCACTAAACATAGCCCAATGGGTCCACTCTCCTAGACTTAAGGGTTTGGTAGGGTGTGCTATAAGTAGGAAAAAGAATCAAGAGTGAAAGGGCAAGTTACAATATGGTTGCAATACAATTCACTATGCTGGACCAGAATGAAGATTAGGATGATTCACTCAAATTTTTCAAAGAACATCCAGGGGTTTTTGCATAAAGTTGAATAATATAAACCTACTAACATCCCCTAATTTTGGTGGAGGCTAGAAAGAAATATTTAAATAGGTTGCAGTGCAATTATACACACTAGACCAGTTTTGAAAACTTGAGGTAGGGCTCAAAAACTCCAATGAATCAAAGATGTTTTTGCATGAAAGTGATTTTAAAATATCACATGACATCCCCAAATTTTTTGTTAGAATTTTAAATAAATTTATAAAAGAGTTGTAGTTCAAATGGGACCCTAAAAACCAAAGGAAACCATTTTAAAGAAATAAAGATCAGGAAAATTAATTATATAATCAATCCCACTGGTAAAAGAAATGTCTTCTTGAGAGGGTATACAAGTCCAACAATACACTTGGAAAGTTTTCACTTGGGGTAAAAACTCCACAATAACCAAGAAAGGAATGGTTCTGAGATCAAAAGAAAATCCAGAAAATAAAAGTTTAATTTCCTGGCAAAATTTTAATTGATGAAACAAGGTCAAAATTTTGGGGTGTCACAACACTACGCCCCTTAAGAAAAATCCCATCCTCGAGATTTGCTAAAAGCTGTTTTGAAAAGAATTACTCTCAAAATAAAAAAAATCACAAAATAACCGTCTTATTCATTCAATAAAATATGGCTATAGTGAGTGGGCAATAAGTGGCGTAAAACTACAGTGTGGAAGACTGGCGTTGCGTAGAAAATCCATGGTTGGGGAAAACGAGACATCTCTACTTTTGGTTACAGAAAATTTAGAATTAAACTCTAAATTTTCTAAAATACGTTGGTCGTACCCGAGAGCACAGTGCTCCCTCTGGCTGATAGGTGGACCCGGTGCCCACTGTCAGTCTCTCCTTCTTCCTCTGGCTCTTTCTTCCCTCTCTCTCCCGTGCGCTTTCCCATGCGTTCTCCACCGGCGACGTCTAGTGCGTAGATCATCTAGGCCGTACCGCGGTAGTGCACAGCCTGCTA
Source organism: Triticum aestivum (assembly GCF_018294505.1). Taxonomy (NCBI): domain Eukaryota; kingdom Viridiplantae; phylum Streptophyta; class Magnoliopsida; order Poales; family Poaceae; genus Triticum; species Triticum aestivum. Next base: position 44,005,332 of record NC_057800.1, read on the forward strand.
GCTGCCGGTGCAGCGTGCACTCACCTCGCGGGCCAGTGCGCTGTCGGCACTACTCGCGGATTCGCCTCCAAACACCGGCGATCGAGCGACGAGCGACGCTGGTGGACTTTGCCCACCGTACACCGATCTCGAGCTATAAAATGACCGCGGTGCTCCTCTCTTCTTCCTCCCACCTGGCTTCACTTCTCCTTCTCCTTCCTTTTCTTCCATTTCCGTCTACAGAAGCTCGAGACGAGGCTCTAATGGCGGGGGCGGTGCCGGACTGGTACATGATCCTGGTGTGCGGAGGGCTGGCGGCATTGCTGGGGTTCTCCATGCTCCTGTGCGCGATGATCCTCGATGATTGTCGTGATGCTGCCGCTTGAGTGTTGGCTCTCAGCGGTGGCGGCGATCACGTGGATTAGGTGCGGTGTCAGGTGCTAACTGCTGTCAGTGTTGGGGACAACTTGTACCCGAATAACCACTCACAAAATCTCTCCTTTAGAGACTGTAGGGTGATGTGTGACACCCCAAATTTTTAACCTTGTTTTATTAATTAAAAATTTTGCCAGGAAATTAAAACTTTTATTTTCTGGGCTCCCTTTTTATTTTTGAACCTTTTCCTCCCTTGATTTATGGAGTTTTTCCCCAAAGTGAAAACTTTTCAAATATGTTTTTGGACTTGTTTAACCTCTCAAGAAAAACTTTTCTTTTATTAGTAGAACTAATTACATAATTAATTTGCTTGATCTTTATTTTCTTGAAAAATGGTTTTTCCAAGGTTACATGGCCATATTTGAACTACAACCATTTGATAAATTCACTTAAAGTTCCAACCAAAATTTGGAGATGTCATGTGATGTTTTTAAATCACTTTTATGCAAAAATATATTTTATTCTTGTAATATTTTGAGCTCTGCATCAATTTTTCATCTCTGGTCCAGAGTGCAATTTTGCACTACAACGCATTTAGATATTTCTTTCTAGCCTCCACCAAAATTATGGGATGTTGATAGTAACATATGATTCAACATTATGCAAAAACCTAGTGTTGTTCTTTGAAAATTTTGAGTGAATCAACCTCTTTTCCATTCTGGTGCAGCCTTGTGATTTCTACTGCAACCCTATTTATTTTTGCTCCAGTAACCTTGTGCCTTCTCCTACTTGTAGACAGCCCTACCAAACCCCTAAGTCCAGGAGCATGCACCCATTTGAATATTTTTGGTTCATGAAATACTTCCATTTATCTCCTGTCCAGAACTGGAGTTTTGCAAAACTTGCACTAACAACTTTGTGCTTTTGACAAACTAACCTCACCACTTTCTTATGCATCCAATGAGACCACCATCTGGAGATTTTGGCCCCTCCAAGAAATGCCTAGGTGCCCGTGGCATTTTGTCAAACACCTTAAGTGCATGAACAACTTTGACATGAATTTTGTCATTGCACTGTGAACTTGCACCTCTGATCAAACTAACATGTCCACTAGAATCCCAGTTACTCCTAACCTAGGTCTGCTAAGTGCCAGCCTCACCCAAGCCCTGTGGCATGCATTGGCATTTCGTCGAGCACGTTCCGTGCGTCCTCTGGGCGCGAGCAGAGCACGCATTTTGCACGTGCCGCGCCCGAGCAAACGCATCGCGCACCTGGTTTTACCCACTGCAGAGCCGCGCTACGCACTCCCCTTCTCACCGCATCACGCCAAGCCGCCCCTCGCCACGTCCCCAGCAAGCCAGGAGCTAGCCGCCACGGCCGCCCGACAGCCCCTGCTCATGTCGGCGCCGCCCGAGCCTCTCCCGCTCGCCACCAGCCCCCTGGAACAGCGCGAGCTCATCCACAAGCGTGTCCACTAGCGCTCGTCGCCGCCACGACGCCCTAGCTACAGAATGGCGGTCGCCGGCGACCTTATCCGCGGCCACCGTCGGAACCGACCCCGATCGCCTATTTAAGGAGCCCCGAGCTCGTCTCCGCATGCAGGCAGTCCCAAGCCATCTCCCTAGGACCCCCATTGGCAGCCAATCGACCCGGGGAGGTCTCCTTCCCCATCTCCGGCAACCACGGCCGCCGCCACTGCCTCGTTCATTCCGGCACCACCAGGGCCTCCCCCTTTCCGTTCTCTTCACCAAGAACTCCCTCTTCCTCCCGTGAACCATTCCCCCTGCTCGATTTTGATCGGGACTCGCCGCGGGAGAAAAATCACTTTGCCCGACGGCCACCGTCCGCCGCGAAGCTCGCCGCCGGCAGCTCCGTCCACCCCCGAGACCGTAACGACTACCGGAGTGACCGTCTCGATCCCCTGAGCCTGCGGGTGACCTCCGTTTCCCGAACGATGCCGCCGTTCGCCGGCGAGCATTGCCGGAGTCCCGCCTCCTCTCGGGGCAGAGGAAGAGGAGGGAGGTCGACTAGTCAAACCTGACCAGTGGGTCCCCCGGGCCCACTGTCAGTGACTCATGCGCCGCCCACGCTGGATAAGTGGAGGCGTAAAGGCTCAAGTACGTCTTCTCTGTGCGAAAGCGTAATTCCATTCGAACCGTTTTATTTTCTGGATTTTCTTTTAAAAACAGATTTTGACCAGAGCTTTGACTGTCTATAACTTTTTAAATATAACTCCAAATGAATTGATTCTTTTTCCTACATCTCTCAAATTCTGTCTAGTTTATTTTAAGATTTATTTGAAAATTTTCCAAACAACTTTTTTGTACTATTTTTGAAATATGTGTTATTTGCATATTTTTGAAAATAGGATTTTTGAAGAGAAGAAAGCTTTCAAAAGATTTGGAGTGCACCCTGCCTTTCCACGCCATGAAGGCAAGCATCTTGAACCCTGGCAAGAATATTTTTGATGTGTTGGTTGACACGTTTATAACACCACCTCATTTCGGAGAACTCGTTATTTTATGTGGTGATACGATCATTTGCATGAATGCATATTAGTGATTTTCCTTGTTGTTGGGAATGTATATACTTGTGATGGTAATCATCCTCATGTGCCTTGCATGCATGCCGGAAAGGAATCCAGGAAAGCCTCTGCCTTGGGTAGGAGTGAGCTTCTCGCCGGTCCCCGTCGGGACGGTTATGTCCGGTATGGCATAGTAAGGTATAATGGGTGGTGATTTCGTCGGTTGAAATATATTTGATATACATGTCATGCAGGGAACTCATAAGCCTCTTGAGCCGGCCATAGATCGAGTCTTGTTCCGGTTACCCCCATACTTGTTTCGTACTGCCACTGGTCCCTACCGTAGGTGGGGTATGGTTCAGTAAGTTGTTAACCCTTGTCTTGGCACACACCGTACAGAGAGGCCATGGTGGAAGATACCGGTTGTAGCCGGTAGGCATGCCACCTGGTCCGGGGGCATGGGTGTATCCGGTTGGGACCGAGAGGGGGGCACCCCTTAGAGCGCGCGATAGAAATTTGATCCCGTGCTACGCGAGGTTGTAGCCTCCCCACTTAGAGTTTTGCTTAACAGGTGTCATGGGTGATTCCAGACACGAGTAAAATCTGGTGTGTGCAAGTCAGGTGTGTTTCAATTAAAAGACCGTAGACGGAATTAGTCCGATGGACTAAAGGAATCCGTTACTCGTGGGTAAAGAGTACACTCTCTGTAGAGATATTAAACCTATTCGAATAGCCATGTCCATGGTTAAGGATTACAGTCTGGGATGGGTCAAGTGCCGGTCTTAGTGTCGGTCTTCGGAGGATAAACCACTAAACTCGAATATTGATGATGACATGTGATATATGATGGTTATGATTGTTATCATTAAGGACTAACCATTTGCACTGTTTGAAATAATGAATATCCCTGGGATGGTACCACCTCCTGGATATTCACTATGATTATAAGCCCTTTATGCGGCGTCACTCAGACGCCCGACTGTGGCATGTTTGTTATTTCATTTTCATATAAGCCCTTTATGCGGCGTCGCTCAGACGCCCGACTGTGGCATGTTCGTTATTTCATTTTCATATAAGCCCTTTATGTGGCGTCGCTCAGACGCCCGACTGTGGCATGTTTGTTATTCCATTTTCTCATAAGCCCTTTATGTGACGTCGCTCAGACACCCGACTGAGGCATGTTTGTTATTTCATTTTCTCATAAGCCCTTTATGCGGCGTCGCTCAGACGCCCGACTGTGGCATGCTTGTTATTTTATTTACTTTATAAGCCCCTTACGTGGTGTCGCTAAGACGCCCGACTGAGGCATGCTCACTTTTACTATCCTTTCGAGACGTCGCTTCAGACATCCGATCGGTGCATTTTATTTCTATTCTGTCATTGCATATTCCGGTTGCATATAAATAACCTGCTTGCATGCATCAAGATTTTATTTATGACTGACGATGTGATCATAGAATATTTCAGTGTATGTTGATCAATTATATTATACCTGTGTTCTTAATGTTTGCGAGTACATTCAAAGTACTCACTGGCTTGTCCCTGGCTATTGTCTTGGCCAGATTGCTTGCTTGGAGAGGAGCGTGGCGATGACAGCCTCGGGACCTAAGCAACAATGATAGCAGCCTCGCGAAGATAGGAGTTAACCTGGTCAGCTGTTCCTATGGGAAATGGAGTCCCATAGACCGTGGTGATCCACAAACCGCTTCCGCCCTCAACCACTAGAAACCATTTGATGTACTCATAGGGCACAATGGTCTTGTACTACATATTTTGCACTTTTGCTTGGAATTTCTATAACAAGTCGGTGCCTCATCAGCTAACAGTAATCCTGGGGCTGGTGAGCACAACAGTCCTTTTCTGGAAATTAGAGCCCGGAAAACCGGTCGCGACAAACTTGGTATCAGAGCCAGGCTGACCATTGGCTAATCCTATCTTAGCCGGGTCTATAAACTTAGGCAAACCAACCCACCAAACCATAACCAAACCCCAGCCAAGCTTCTCATGCAAGATAGCCACACAGTGACCCAACACCTTTTGGCAATCGGTGCCCAACCTATCAACCTAACCTGTTGCTCATGCGCCAGTGACCGAATCCTGAATAGTCTTTTCACAAGCGTGCGAAGGAAGACTCCGTCCCCTTTTCTATAAAAGGGCACGCTAGCCTCAACCCAACATTGCACAACCTCTACCCAAACCGAGCCACAATGCCTGGCCCCGTCGTGCACAATGAGACCACAGCAACCAACCTTGGAGGCTTTGTGACCATACTCGCAAACCTCACCCGTCGTGCCTATGCGTTAGAAGAGCCCCCGGAATATGTTGTGTACCAAGGACCCATGAGCAGTGAGAGCCGACAATTCTGGGCCACTGTACACATCTACGGTAGGGGTCTAGCGCCCGAGCGCCCCTACAGGTTCACCGGAAGGACAACTTCCTTTGAGCCTCAAGCCATCCAACTAGATGCTCGAGAGGCTATAGTTCATCTCCGGCACTTGTCGCCCAGAGTTAACTGTCGCTCGTTCCACTACCACCCCAGACATGAAGGGTATGGTAGGCCACCCCAAGTTGCCAACGGAGATCATGAGACAGATCCTGCATTGTTGCATCTAGTGCGCTATGTAGGTGCACTAGAGGAACTGTTCGATCAAATCACCATTGATCTAATCGCAGCTCGTGGAGAGCTGGTTCGTCGAGCCCCGGCGAGAGAAGAGAACGAACCCAACGCCGACAACCCAGTCGTGCTGTTTGGACACCCGATCAAGTCCCTGAGATCTGCCCCAGCCGTCGGCCAAGGTGCCTTGATGACCCCAGAAGTGCTTCGTCGCCTCTTGGGAGCACACTCCAACGGGGTTGTGGCCAACAATCCCCGAGATGGTCATCATCGCTACCCCGAGCCTGCAGCCCCTCAACCCACTCCAGCTATCCTGACAGTGAGACCCGAAGAGAAGCCTCGACATCCACAAGGCACGCCCGCTTGGATATGAACGAGGTAGACTAATTTACTCGATTAGTACCGAGCCTTAGTACGGCCATGCCCTGTATTTGTGTGTCGCCATGATTGAATGATGTTTGCTTGAGCGCCTCGAATTTTTTTACCATGCTTGTGTACGTCGGTGAACGGTTGCATTTTTCTTCGACCGTACCAAAAACCAACCCCAGCCACACAAAGTTTGTGCTATGAGTAAGCTTTTTGGTTCCAACTAACAGGGAAGATATTTTCGAAAAAACAACCCTTATCAAATCTCGAGGACGAGATTTTTCTTAAGGGGGGTAGTGTTGTGACACCCCAAATTTTTGACCTTGTTTTATTAATTAAAATTTTTGCCAGGAAATTAAAAGTTTTATTTTCTGGGCTCCCTTTTTATTTTTGAACCTTTTCCTCCCTTGATTTATGGAGTTTTTCCCCAAAGTGAAAACTTTTCAAATATGTTTTTGGACTTGTTTAACCTCTCAAGAAAAACTTTTCTTTTATTAGTAGAACTAATTACATAATTAATTTGCTTGATCTTTATTTTCTTGAAAAATGGTTTTTCCAAGGTTACATGGCCATATTTGAACTACAACCATTTGATAAATTCACTTAAAGTTCCAACCAAAATTTGGAGATGTCATGTGATGTTTTTAAATCACTTTTATGCAAAAATATCTTTTATTCTTGTAATATTTTGAGCTCTGCATCAATTTTTCTTCTTTGGTCCAGAGTGCAATTTTGCACTACAACCCATTTAGATATTTCTTTCTAGCCTCCACCAAAATTATGGGATGTTGATAGTAACATATGATTCAACATTATGCAAAAACCTAGTGCTGTTCTTTGAAAATTTTGAGTGAATCAACCTCTTTTCCATTCTGGTGCAGCCTTGTGATTTCTACTGCAACCCTATTTATTTTTGCTCCAGTAACCTTGTGCCTTCTCCTACTTGTAGACAGCCCTACCAAACCCCTAAGTCCAGGAGCATGCACCCATTTGAATATTTTTGGTTCATGAAATACTGCCATTTATCTCCTGTCCAGAACTGGAGTTTTGCAAAACTTGCACTAACAACTTTGTGCTTTTGACAAACTAACCTCACCACTTTCTTATGCATCCAATGAGACCACCATCTGGAGATTTTGGCCCCTCCAAGAAATGCCTAGGTGCCTGTGGCATTTTGTCAAACACCTTAAGTGCATGAACAGCTTTGACATGAATTTTGTCATTGCACTGTGAACTTGCACCTCTGATCAAACTAACATGTCCACTAGACTCCCAGTTACTCCTAACCTAGGTCTGCTAAGTGCCAACCTCACCCAAGCCCCGTGGCATGCATTGGTATTTCGTCGAGCACGTTCCGTGCGTGCTCTAGGCGCGAGCAGAGCACGCGTTTTGCACGTGCCGCGCCCGAGCCAACGCGTCGCGCCCCTGGTTTTACCCACTGCAGAGTCGCGCCATGCACTCCCCTTCTCACCGCATCACGCCAAGCCGCCCCTCGCCACGTCCCCGGCAAGCCAGGAGCTAGCCGCCACGGCCGCCCGACAGCCCCTGCTCATGTCGGCGCCGCTCGAGCCTCTCCCGCTCGCCACCTGCTCCCTGGAACAGTGCGAGCTCATCCACAAGCGTGTCCACTAGCGCTCGTCGCCGCCACGACGCCCTAGCTACAGAATGGCGGTCGCCGGCAACCTTATCCGCGGCCACCGTCGGAACCGATCCCGATCGCCTATTTAAGGAGCCCCGAGCTCGTCTCCGCACGCAGGCAGTCCCAAGCCATCTCCCTAGGACCCCCATGGGCAGCCAATCGACCTGGGGAGGTCTCCTTCCCCATCTCCGGCAACCACGGCCGCCGCCACTGCCTCGTTCATTCCGGCACCACCAGGGCCTCCCCCTTTCCGTTCTCTTCACCAAGAACTCCCTCTTCCTCCCGTGAACCATTCCCCCTGCTCGATTTTGATCGGGACTCACCGCGGGAGAAAAATCACTTTGCCCGACGGCCACCGTCCGCCGCGAAGATCGCGCCGGCAGCTCCGTCGACCCCCGAGACCATAACGACTACCGGAGTGACCGTCTCGATCCCCTGAGCCCGCGGGTGACCTCCGTTTCCCGAACGATGCCGCCGTTCGCTGGCGAGCATCGCTGGAGTCCCGCCTCCTCTCGGGGCAGAGGAAGAGGAGGGAGGTCGACTAGTCAAACCTGACCAGTGGGTCCCCCGGGTCCACTGTCAGTGACTCACGCGCCGCCCACGCTGGATAAGTGGAGGCGTAAAGGCTCAAGTACGTCTCCTCTGTGCGAAAGCGTAATTCCATTCGAACCGTTTTCTTTTCTGGATTTTCTTTTAAAAACAGATTTTGACCAGAGCTTTGACTGTCTATAACTTTTTAAATATAACTCCAAATGAATTGATTCTTTTTCCTACATCTCTCAAATTCTGTCTAGTTTATTTTAAGATTTATTTGAAAATTTTCCAAACAACTTTTTTGTACTGTTTTTGAAATATGTTTTATTTGCATATTTTTGAAAATAGGATTTTTGAAGAGAAGAAAGCTTTCAAAAGATTTGGAGTGCACCCTGGCTTTCCACACCATGAAGGCAAGCATCTTGAACCCTGGAAAGAATATTTTTGATGTGTTGGTTGACACGTTTATAACACCACCTCATTTCGGAGAACTCATTATTTTATGTGGTGATACGATCATTTGCATGAATGCATATTAGTGATTTTCCTTGCTGTTGGGAATGTATATACTTGTGATGGTAATCATCCTCATGTGCCTTGCATGCATGCCGGAAAGGAATCCGAGAAAGCCTCTGCCTTGGGTAGGAGTGAGCTTGTCGCAGGTCCCCGTCGGGACGGTTATGTCCGGTATGGCATAGTAAGGTATAATGGGTGGTGATTTCGTCGGTTGAAATATATTTGATATACATGTCATGCAGGGAACTCATAAGCCTCCTGAGTCGGCCATAGATCGAGTCTTGTTCCGGTAACCCCCATACTTGTTTCGTACTGCCACTGGTCCCTACCGTAGGTGGGGTATGGTTTAGTAAGTTGTTAACCCTTGTCTTGGCACACACCGTACAGAGAGGCCATGGTGGAAGATACCGGTTGTAGCCGGTAGGCATGCCACCTGGTCCGGGGGCATGGGTGTATCCGGTTGGGACCGAGAGGGGGGCACCCCTTAGAGCGCGCGATAGAAATTTGATCCCATGCTACGCGAGGTTGTAGCCTCCCCACTTAGAGTTTTGCTTAACAGGTGTCATGGGTGATTCCAGACACGAGTAAAAGCTGGTGTGTGCAAGTCAGGTGTGTTTCAATTAAAAGACCGTAGACGGAATTAGTCCGATGGACTAAAGGAATCCGTTACTCGTGGGTAAAGAGTACACTCTCTGCAGAGATATTAAACCTATTCGAATAGCCGTGTCCATGGTTAAGGATTACACTCTGGGATGGGTCAAGTGTCGGTCTTATTGTCGGTCTTCGGAGGAGAAACCACTAAACTCGAATATTGATGATGACATGTGATATATGATGGTTATGATTGTTATCATTATGGACTAACCGTTTGCATTGTTTGAAATAATGAATATCCCTGGGACGGTACCACCTCCTGGATATTCACTATGATTATAAGCCCTTTATGCGGCATCGCTCAGACGCCCGACTGTGGCATGTTCGTTATTTCATTTTCATATAAGCCCTTTATGCGGCGTCGCTCAGACGCCCGACTGTGGCATGTTCGTTATTTCATTTTCATATAAGCCTTTTATGTGGCGTCGCTCAGACGCCCGACTGTGGCATGTTTGTTATTCCATTTTCTCATAAGCCCTTTATGTGACGTCGCTCAGACACCCGACTGAGGCATGTTTGTTATTTCATTTTCTCATAAGCCCTTTATGCGGCGTCGCTCAGACGCCCGACTGTGGCATGCTTGTTATTTTATTTACTTTATAAGCCCCTTACATGGTGTCGCTAAGACGCCCGACTGAGGCATGCTCACTTTTACTATCCTTTCGAGACGTCGCTTCAGACATCCGATCGGTGCATTTTATTTCTATTCTGTCATTGCATATTCCGGTTGCATATAAATATCCTGCTTGCATGCATCAATATTTTATTTATGACTGACGATGTGATCATAGAATATTTCAGTGTATGTTGATCAATTATATTATACCTGTGTTCTTAATGTTTGCGAGTACATTCAAAGTACTCACTGGCTTGTCCCTGGCTATTGTCTTGGCCAGATTGCTTGCTTGGAGAGGAGCGTGGCGATGACAGCCTCAGGACCTAAGCAACGGTGATAGCAACCTCGCGAAGATAGGAGTTAACCTGGTCAGCTGTTCCTGTGGGAAATGGAGTCCCATAGACCGTGGTGATCCACAAACTGCTTCTGCCCTCAACCACTAGAAAGCATTTGATGTACTCATTGGCCACAATGGTCTTGTACTACATATTTTGCACTTTTGCTTGGAATTTCTGTAACAAGTCGGTGCCTCATCAGCTAACAGTAATCCTGGGGCTGGTGAGCACAACGGCCCTTTTCTAGAAATTAGAGCCCGGAAAACCGGTCACGACATGATGGGAGGGTGATCAGTTAAATGTAACATGGGTACGTGGTTTTTTTGCAATTAGTGCAGGTGGTTGAGTGATTGTGAGTCTGCTGTCGTGGTGCTGCGTGAATAAAATCTATGTCGTGAAGAGATATACGTTGCAGCAACTCAGGGAAAAGAAATCTCACTTCAGAATTAATCGCGAGTGGATTTAGTTAAATCAAAATTAGTAGCAGTAAGAACTACTCACATTAATTGAAAAGGAATATTTGATTTGTCGCACAACTCAGGATACCACGCGTACGCTACAACACACAAATAACTGTTGGAATAATAAACATAGTGGTGACGTCTATAATGAAAATGGTAAATGGACAGGGTCTCGACAAAACGTCTCCGGTACTGGGGCACACTCTTCTTCTATCGGGGGAAGTGGATTGACTAGTCGATGAATGCGTCTCTCCTGGTCGGGCCTCAGGGGTCTTCCGATGGCAATCTGAGGATTTAAATCAGTGAGGCTCTGGAGATAACCCATTACTCGCTTGGTCAAATGCTCTTGAGCGATGACATATTGTGCAAGGTTGGCCAGCACTGGGTCTCTCTCAATTCGTCCACCAGGAAAAGATGCTACTTCTCCGGGTGCTGCACGACTCGGAAAGTAATAATACCCTCGATTGCTGGCATAGGGTACCGCGAATTGAAGGCGGGCAAGTGCTTCGTATGCCGCTGCTTCTATGGCCATTTGCAGGGTCAGCGTAGATTTCCCCATGAAGGAGACTTCCGTAGGGTCTTGGTTTGGGTTTGTGGGAGGGATGTGCACCACTGCCCAATATTTCGAGGTGGAAGGGGTGATCCTCGACTTGAGCAATTCGTACTGGGGTGGATGGGTAGCACTCATGGTACTGCAGGTAAAGTCCCACAATATTTTAAAAAAACTACCTGGAGTTGCATCTGGGGTTCTCAGATAAATAATAGGGCTCGGCATGGCAAAGGAACGGTTGAGGGGGTTGTGCACAAGGTGAGGGATACTCGGTAAGGTCACGAGGTGGCCTTTTATATAGCATCTGGGCTGAGTTATTTATCACAGTGAGGGGCAACTATTCTGTCGGTTCGGCTCTATGGGGTCGGGTCAAAGCCACAGATACACATATCTCACAAAAGTGACATATTATTGTGGGGGTCGTCGGGGTTGGTTTTTGGTAGCTACGCCCGGAAAAATGCAACCGTGCACCAACACACTTATGTATGGTTATAATTTAAAATAGGGACGCACAACATTTAATTATGGCGATACAAGGTTACACAATTGCAGGGTGTGGACATACCAAGATTCGATACTACTCGAGTGACTTAGTCTACCTTGTTAATATCTAAGTGGGCTTGCATTGTGGCCGTCAAAGCTTCTCCACGAGTTTCGCTGTCGGGGTTAGCTGGAGGGGGTTGAGGGACTGCAGGGTCGGGGTGGCGATGATGACCATCGCGGGGATTGTTGGCCACAACCCCGTTGGAGCGTGTTCCCAAAAGGCGACGAAGCACTTCTGGGGATACCAGAGTACCTTAGCCGATGGCTGTGGCTGACCTCAAGGTCTCGATCGGTTGTCCGAACAGCACGACTGGGCTGTCGGCGCCGGGCTCATCTTCTCTCCTTGCTGTGGCTCGGCAGATTAGTTCTCCATGGGCTGCGATCAGATCAAGGGTGATTTGGTCGAACAGCTCCTCTAGTGCACTTACATAGCGTACCAGATGCAACAATGCAGGATCCGTCTCGTGATCTTTGTTTGCAACCTGGGGTGGCCTACCATACCCGTCATGGCTAGGGTAGTAGTAGAACAAGCGATAGTTAACTCTGGGCGACAAGTGCCTGAGTTGAACTATAGCCTCTCGAGCTGCTAGTTGGATGGCCTGTGGCTCAAAGGAAGTTGTCCTTCCGGTGAACCTGTAGGGGCGTTCGGGCGATAGAACCCTACCATAGACGTGCACAGTGGCCCAGAATTGACGGCTCTCACCACTCATGGACCCCTAGTACACAACATATTCTGGAGGCTCTTCTAACATGAAGGCACGGCGGGTGAGGTTTGCTAGCACGGTCACAAAACCTCCAAGGTTGGCTGTTGTGCTCTCATTGTGAACAATGGGTCCGGGCATTTTAGCTTGGTTTGGGGCAGAGGCTGTGCTGTGCTGGTTTGAGGTTTGCGTGCCCTTTTTATAGAAAAAGGGAACGGAGTCTTCCTTCGCACGCTTGCGAATGGGACAATTTAGGTGTCGGTCACTGGTGCGTGATCGACAAGCTAGGCTGATAGGTTGGGCACCGACTGCCAAAAGTGTCGGGGTCACCGTGTGGCTATCTTACACAAGAAGCTTGGCCGGGGTTAGGCTAAGGTCTGGTGGGATGGTTAACCTAGGTTTTTTGACCTGGCTAAGATAGGATCAGCCAATGGTCAGCCTGGCTCTGGTACCAAGTTTGTCAGGACCGGATTTTCGGGATATTAATTTCCTAGAAAATGGCCCTTGTGCTCACCAGCCCCAGGATTACTGTTAGCTGATGAGACACCAACTTGATACAGAAACTCCAAGCAAAGTACAAGATATGTAGTACAAGACCATTCTGGTCCATGAGTACAACAAATGCTTACTAGTGGCTGATGGCGGAAGCGGTTTGCGGATCATCAGTGTCTATGGGACTCCATTTCCCACAGGAACAGCTGATCTGGATAACTCCTATCTTCGCGAGACTGCTCTCATCACTGCCTAGGTTCCGGGACTGTCGTCGCAGTGCTCCTCTCCACATGGGAAATCTGGCCAAGACAATAGCCAGGGACAAGCCAGTGAGTACTTTTGAATGTACTCACAAACACTAAGAACCCAGGTATAATATAAAAATTGAAACTCATGCTCTGAATTATTCCACGATCACACGTCAGTCACGAAAAATCCATGATGCACACAAGCAGGTTATTTGTGTCTAATATGAATATGCAATCAGAGAGTAAAATAATAATGCACCGATCAGGTGTCTGAAGCGACGCCTCGAAAGGATAATGATATAAAGCATACCTCAGTCAGACGTCTGAGCGACACCGCATAAAGGGCTTATAACGTAATTTAAATAACAAGCATGCCATAGTCGGGCGTCTCAGCGACACCACATAAAGGGCTTATAAAGTAATTTAAATAACGAGCATGCCACAGTCGGGCGTCTCGGCGACACCTCATAAAAGGCTTATAAAGTAATTTAAATAACAAGCATGCCACAGTCGGGTGTCTCGGCGACACCTCATAAAGGGCTTATATGAGAGTAATCACAGTGAATATCCAGGAGGTAGAACCGTCCCAAGGATACTCAATAATTCAAATAATGTAAACGGTCAGTCCATAATAATAGTAATCATAATCATCATGTGCCACAAGTCATGATCCATGTTTTGGTTTAGCAATCTTTCCTTCGAAGACCGACACTCGACACTTGACCCATCCCAGACTGTAGTCCTTAACCTTGGACACGGCTATTCGAATAGATATAACCTCTGCATAGGGTGTACTCTTTACCCACGAGTAACGGATTTCTTTAGTCCATCGGGACTAATTCCGTCTATGGTCTTTTACTTGAAAACACACCTGACTCGCACACACCAGCTTAACTCCACCGGTGTCTAAAATCACCCACGACACATGTTAAGCAAAACTCTAAGAGGGGAGGCTACAACCTCGACTAGCATGGGATCACAAAATTTATACCGCGCGCAAACTAGGGGAGCTACCCCTTCGGCTACAACCAAAACACCCATGCCACTGGACCAGGTGGCATGCCTACCGGCTGCAGTCGGTATCTTCCACCATGGCCTCTCTGTACGGTGTGTGCTAGAAAGGGGTTGACAACTTACTAAACCGTACCCTTCCTATGGCAGGGACAAGTGGTAGTACAAAACAAGTAGGGGGTTACCGGAACAAGAATCGATCTATGGTCGACTCAGGAGGTTTTAGTTTTCCATGCATGATTAGCATAACAAAAATATTTCAACCGATAGATAGAATCACCACTCCTCATACCTCATCATGCCATACCGGACACAACCGTCCCGATGAAGAACTAGAGATAAGCTCGTGTCTACCCAAGACAGAGACACTTCCAGCTTCCTTCCAGTAGGCATGGGAGCCATACGAGGGTGACTACTATCACAAACGTATCCAACTCCAATGGCATACAAACCTTATTATGTGCTCGTAAGTATGATCATAACATCACATAAAAATTAACAGATACTCCGAGTCAAGGTGGTGTTGTAACCGTATCGGATAACACACACAATATTATGCCAGGGTTCAGAATGCTTGCCTTCACGCTGTGGAGAGGTAGGGTGCATTCCAAAACTTTTGAAAGTTTCTTCCTTCTCTCTCCAAAATTCCTATTTTGAAAAAAAATCAAATCAACACATAGTTTCAAAACAGTACAAAAAAAGTTGTTTGGAAAATTTTCAAATAAATATAAAAATAAACTAGACCAAATTTGAGGACCAACAGAAAAAGAATCAAGTTATTTGGACTTATATTTAAAAAGTTATAGCCAGTCAAAGTTTAGTCAAATTTCTGTTTTAAATAAAACCAGAAAAAAGGAAACGTTTTGAGGGGCTTACGCTTTCCTCTCAGCGAAGGCGTATTTGGAGGAATACGCCTCGACTTAAAACACACTTCGGCGGGGCTGGGTCACTGACAGTGGGTCCCTTGGGCCCACTGGTCAGGTTTGACCAGTCGCCCGTGCCTCCTTCCTCCTCTGTCCGAGCGAGGCGGGGCTCCGGCGATTGCCGCCGACGAACGGAGGCTCCCCACGGGGATCCAAGGGCAGGGATGGATCCGCTGGTCCAGGGCGGTCCTCCCGGTGGTCGACAGGCTGGCGGGGACGAAGGGAGTCGCCGACGGCGAGCTCCGCGGCGGGGGTGGCTTCGGGTGGATTTGGGGGTCCGAGTTACGGTGGTTCTTGACCGCGTTGAGAGGCGGGGCAGCTCCGCACGGTCGAGGGGAGTAGAATGGAAGCACAGGATGGACGGGGGTGGTCCTGCCTGCGATGAATTGAACCGGAGCGAGGCGGCGGCCGAACTGGCTGGAGATGAGGAAGACGGCCTCCCTCCATCGTTGGCCGGCTATGGGAGTGCTAGGGGGACGGTACGGGGTTGCCTGAGGGTCTGGATGAGCTCGGGGCT
Source organism: Triticum aestivum (assembly GCF_018294505.1). Taxonomy (NCBI): domain Eukaryota; kingdom Viridiplantae; phylum Streptophyta; class Magnoliopsida; order Poales; family Poaceae; genus Triticum; species Triticum aestivum. The sequence continues at coordinate 44,020,930 of NC_057800.1, forward strand.
CCTTTATATAGGCGTTCGAGGTCGGTTCTGCGGCGGCCGTGGATAGGATCACCGGCGAACCACCATTCTGTAGTTGGGGGCGCTTGGCGGCGACGGGCGCTAGTGGACGAGCTCCTGGATAAGCTCGGGCTGCTCCAGGGCAGCTGGCGCGCGGCTGTGGCTCGGACGGTGCCGTCCATGGCAGAGCCCTTCTGTGGCCGGCTGCTAGCCGCCATGGCCGACCTGACGGTGGCGTTGTGGGGCTCCAAGGGCGACTCTGCAGCGAGGGAGGAGCAGGTGCGCATTGGTGGGAGTGGGAAGGGCCAGAACGGGCGCGGGGGAGGCGGCAGTGGGACGCGGCGACCCGGGCGCACGCACGTGCAAAACGCACGCTCTGGCCGCGCCCAGAGCATGCACGGTGACTGCTCGACGAAATTCCCTGGTGGGCTAGGAGGCTTGGATGCAAACAAAGAATAACAGGGCTAGGTTAGGGTTAGTTAGGAGCTTAGTGGACATGCTGGTTTGGCAAAGTAAGCAGGTTAACAATGCAAAGTAGTGTTCATGCCAATTCTGATCATGCACTCATGGTGCTTGACAGAATGCCAAGGGCATCTAGGCAACTCTTGGGGTGGCCAAACTCTCTAGATTGGGGTCTCTTTAGATGTAGGTGATGATGGCAAGGTTAGTTTGATAAAAATAAAAACTTGGTAGTGCAAGTTTGTGAGAAAACTGATTCTGGACAGAAGGTAAATGGCATCATTGCAGGCACTAAACATAGCCCAATGGGTCCACTCGCCTGGACTTAAGGGCTTGGTAGGGTGTGCTATAAGCAGGAAAAAGAATCAAGAGTAAAAGGGCAAGTTAGAATATGGTTGCAGTATAATTCACTATGCTGGACCAGAATGAAGATTAGGATGATTCACTCAATTTTTTCAAAGAACATCTAGGGTTTTTTGCATAAAGTTGAATAATATAAACCTACTAACATCCCCTAATTTTGGTGGAGGCTAGAAAGAAATATTTAAATAGGCTGCTGTGCAATTATACACACTGGACCAGTTTTGAAAACTTGAGGTAGGGCTCAAAAACTCCAATGAATCAAAGATGTTTTTGCATGAAAGTGATTTTAAAATATCACATGACATCCCCAAATTTTTTGTTGGAATTTTAAATAAATTTATCAAAGGGTTGTAGTTCAAATGGGACCCTAAAAACCAAAGGAAACCATTTTAAAGAAATAAAGATCAGGAAAATTAATTATATAATCAATCCCACTGGTAAAAGATATATCTTCTTGAGAGGGTATACAAGTCCAACAATATACTTGGAAAGTTTTCACTTGGGGTAAAAACTCCACAATAACCAAGAAAGGAATGGTTCTGAGATGAAAAGAAAATCCTGAAAATAAAAGTTTAATTTCCTGGCAAAATTTTAATTGATGAAACAAGGTCAAAATTTCGGCGTGTCACACCGTATGTACACATACATGGCCATTTTTTCTTTCTTGCTCCCTGGCCGCTGTACTTACGTGTACATGCTACGTGCGCGCCTCTACTACGACACGTGCACGCCTCTATTACGACACGTGCGCGCCTCTACATCGACCAGTATGTACGTACACGTTCGCGACCAGAATGACAACACTATGTACGCTTCGACCAGGTGGGTCCCGACTGTTAGGCACTTCCTTGCCTGCAAAGATGTAGCTGGTGGTTCCCAGCAGTCAGGGGGAGAATCGTTTTTTTTGCCCGGAAGCACTTCCTTGTGTGGGAAGATGTAGCTGGTGGGTCCCAGCAGTCGGGGGGCTGGTGGGTCCCAGCAGTCAGGGGGCGAATCGTTTTGGTTTTTTTGCCCGGACGCACTTC